>NC_029776.3:21547369-21550506 GCF_000817695.3 Arachis duranensis
CTTGACCAAAAAAAAAAATCAACACTCTTCAAGGAAGACTCATTCAAGACAATATAATTATTGCTAAGAAAATGGTTCATAATATGAAGAAGATGAGAGAAAAGAAGAAGTTCATGGCGATAAAGGTGGACTTTGAAAAGACATACGATCGACTGAGATGAGACTTCATTTTAGACTGCCTCCACGAATTTGGGATACCTCAACAACTTATAGACATTATTATGTGCAATGTGACCTGTGTTTCTTTTAAAATTCTTTGGAATGGTTGCAAGACAGAATCCTTTGAGCCTTGTCGTGGTTTACGGCAAGGAGATCCAATATCGTCATATTTGTTTGTCATTGCAATGGATAAATTATCCCAAGCGATAGAAAAGAGGGTACAATTAGGGGTTTGGAAACCCATGGTGGCTGGGCGCAATGGACCTTCAATTTCACACTTACTCTTTACAGATGATTTGTTGCTTTTTGTGGAAGTTTCTGTTGAACAGATTAGAATGGTAAAACAAGTTCTTGAGTTGTTTAGGAGATCTGCTGGCTTGAGAGTGAGTGAGACGAAATCCTCTATTTATTTTTCAAATAGTGTAAATCGATAGGAGAGGGAGGTCATCACAGCAGAAGGAGGGTTTGAGGAAACGCCTTCTCTTGGCAAATACCTTGGCGCTTTGATTACAAATAGCCGAAAAGAGAGGGACAGATTCAAAACCACATTGGAGCGAGTTGTAGGTAAATTACAGGGATGGAAAGCCTCATGCCTCTCATTTGCCAGGAGGGTAACTTTAGCCAAAGCGGTGATAAGTCCTGCTGTTAATTTTGATATGATGCATTCCTCTATACCAAAAGGGGTGTATAGGAAATTAGAAAAGATGCAAAGAAGTTTTATTTGGGTAGGGAAAAAAAAAAGATGCAAAGAAGTTTTATTTGGGGAGAGGAAGAAGGACAAAGGAAGATGCATGCAGTAAGCTGGAAGCAATTTTGCAGGGCTAAGAACAGTGGAGGATTGGGCTTTAGAGACCTTACGAAAGTGAATGAGGCCTTTTTATCAAAGGTGTTGTGGAGACTAATAACAGATAAAAAGGCTTTATGGGCAAGAGTGTTAATCAATAAATATGGTAGGCAACTAGACTTAGTTCATGACATGCAAGCAGTTTTCTCAGATTCGATTTTGTGGAAAGAATTGACAAAAGTGGGAGAATTTGTTTGTAAGCATGTCCGCTTTTCAATTGGAGACGGATCTTCAACCCTGTTCTGGAAAGACCGATGGTTGAAAGATGAAAGGCCTCTATTGAACCATGTTAGCCAAGTAACCAGAGATATGAGGGTGAATATGTATGTGAGCGAAGCAGTTAGAGAAGGCAACTGGAATTATAGTCTGCTCCAAAATTTTCTTGAGGAGGATCGACTGCAAGAAATCAGAGTGCTAGTTCCCCTGATCCAGAATTAGGGAAGGACTCACTCAAATGGGACATCACTCATGATGAAAATTTCACGGTGGCAAGTGCCTATAAAGCTCTTGCAAGGTCGGAGGAAAAAAATGATGATATCTGGAAGCTAATTTGGCAATGGCCAGGGCCAGAGAGGATAAAATGTTTCATGTGGCTGGTGGTGCATAGAAGGATCATGACAGCACAAAGGAGGAGGCAAATCTTTGGGACAAATGATAAATGCCATGTCTGTCCAGGAATAGTGGAGACATTAGAGCATGTTTTGAGGGACTGCAGCAAAGCATCACAGGTTTGGTCCAAAATAATTCATCACACCCACATTCAACTTTTTTTCAGAGCTCCCTTTAATTTGTGGATTAGATGGAACCTTGCATCTGATCTTGGAACTAACAAAAATGGGAAGTGGAGAACCCAATTCATGGTCACCTGCTGGTGGTTATGGAGATGGCGTAATAAGAAAATTTTTACAGCACATTTTCATAGAACAACAGAGCCAATAGAGTTTATACAAAAATACATCCGTAATATAAATGAAGCCTTAAGAATGAAAGAAGTACAGAACGAAAAGAGGGGGTGGATGGAGAAGCAGATCGCATGGATCCACCCTCTTGAGGGCTGGACAAAAGTTAATACAGATGGAGTAGCAGACCAGGAATAAAAAAAAGCAGGGTGCGGGGGCTTAATCGTGACCACCTTGGAAGATGGGTGGCAGGATTCATAGCCAACGCTGGAGCCAGTAATCCATTTCAAGCAGAATTATGGGGCATAGCTCATGGATTACAGATGGCATGGGAGTTGGGATTAAAAAGAGTTATAGTAGAATCAGATTCCCAAGTAGCAATACAAATTATACAAGATGCAGAAAAAGCAAAAAATCACCCGGAGCCACTAATTAGACACATTTACAATCTTATAAAGAGAGAATGGAGCTTGAAATTTTCTTATACCTATAGAGAAGGAAATCGTGCTGTAGACTCTTTGGCTAAGGAAGGAAGAGATTGGAATGCAGGGTTTACGTTTTTGGACCAACCTCCAAGTAGGCTTAAACTTATTTTAGATGAAGATGGTCGTGGGACATGCTTACCCCGAACAGTAAATGTTAGATAACTTGAGCCTTTGGCCTTCAGCTTACCAAAAAAAAAACCTCAAACCATTTAATAATTGACAAAAACATATTTATATGTAAAGTTGATAATATTTGTTCACATAAATTAAATTAGAATTTCGTTAGGAGCCAATGGAATAAGTATACAATGTGTACAATGAGCTAATTTTTTAGCTTAATAAGAAGAAGTAACCATCTGCTATCGTATAGTTCCTAAAAAAATTAATATACAGATCAATCCCCAATGTTTTTTCAATCAGAACAGTCTTCCATCCAAAAAAATAAAATAAAATTATTATTATTATTATTATTTACACAATAATACTATATCAAAACTATTTGATATTTTTGTATTTAATATAATCAAAAGATGTCTTACTTTAAAAAATATATTTGTATTAAAAAAATATTTTAATTTGGATTTCAAATCATCATTATAAATTTAGCTTTGTGCATGTGGACAATGACACTAGCATATTAATACACTCTTTTCGTTAAAAATAAGTAAGGTGAATAATGATACTTTAAAATCCAAATTAAAATATTTTCTTTTAATGCAAACATATTTTTTAAAATAGGATATCTTTTGA
>NC_029776.3:21550846-21563584 GCF_000817695.3 Arachis duranensis
TTATGTCTGATGGAGAAAAACATTGAGAATTGATCTGTATATTAATATTTTTTTTACTAAAATGTCTGTTTTTAAAATTCTTGGGAATTGATCTGGATAATTATTTTACTGAAAAATGAACTGAAAACTGATTTTTCTGTCGAAATAAAACTTTAAAAATTGATATATGTATTAATTTTTTTAAAAACTAAAATATCAACTTTTACCATTCTTAAAGACTGATTTAGATAATTACTCATAAATAACTTTCACAGTTTCACCACAAAAAAAACTCTTTAACAAAACCCGTAAGAGATATTTAAAATGGAAAGATGATGTGTTTTCTTTCCATCGCTTTCAATCTTGGCCAAAACAAAAAAGGAGCATCTTTTGAATATAAAAACTTATCCTCTTTATACACATTTGATATTGATAATACAAAAAATATTGTTATTTCTGTCCCAAATTTCGTTCTATGAATAACAAAATATCGTTAAAACTTCAAAAGACTTTATCAATAATAATATAATATATTCTTGCTTGTCACCAAAAATATAATATATTCTTGCTTACGAGATGATGAGTTCAAATATCATTTAAATAAAAAAATACATGTAGATAATGAGAATATTAAACAATATGAATAATAAATATATTAGATGTTCAATTCACTAAATATATAAATAATTATCCTAATATTAAAATTTAGATAAATAATTTAGGAGTGTAATATATTTTTACTTTATTAAACTAATTTTAAAATTTATTATTCACAAAAATTATTATCTATTTAACAAAGTCTTTTTTTCATGGATGATAGTACTATAAACTGCAATGTAATGCATTATATGACGTGATATGATAATATAGCCGCTGAGTGATTAATTGAAACATGTTATGCTATTGAGACATATTATTACTTTACATTGTATATCAACAACAATTAGGATTTGAAATGAGCCGAATCAATTCATAAATCAATTCGAACTAAATTCGTTAATAATTTGATAAACTAAATTTATGAACTTATGAATGAAGCTTAATACTAAATTTGAGCTTATATATTAAATAAGCCAAATTTAAACTTGAATAAATTCATCGTGAGCTATTTCAATTATATATATAAAATTGTAACTATATATTACTTATTATAATGATATATATAAATACATATATTACAAAAATTATTTTTTATCTGAAAAATGATAATATTTTTATAGAATATGATATTGAGTGTTTTGTAGTATATTGTGGAGGTTCAAAATTTTTCTGACACAATACGCAAGGAACGTGTTGCTATTTCTCCGCTAGAGATTTGTAACAGTTTGGACACATGGCTCGAGCAACACGCAAGAGGCCGGGTGTGTTGGCTGTTTTTCAAAATTTCGTTAGAGATTTTTTATAACTTTTGCCACGTGGCGCGATCAAAACAACACTCTCCTGTGTGTTGACTGCTTTTTAGAGATCCGTTACAATTTTGATAAAAGATTTTCCACAAAAATTCACCACGTGGCACGACAAAAGCAATACGTCTCTGCATGTTGACTATTTTTCTAACTTGTCTGCATGCAAAAGATAATTGCTCCGATAACAGCAGTTTAATAATGGTTTTGAGCCTTTAAAATGAGGAGTGGGGTGAGGTTTCGATGCACAAGTCATTTTCGTTGAGAGAGATTCAGAACAAGGGCAAAATTCTTTTAGAGAGATTGAGAGTGAAAGAGTAATGTGGTGAGAGTAGTGTGCCGAGAGTGATAGTAAGTAGTGTATTGAGAGTCAGTATTATGTGTAAAAAAATTATAGCCGTATTTAACAAAAATAGTATGTAATTATACGTCTCCGCAGAAATATTGTAATGCGTCTTGCCGACGTGTCACCTAAGTGATTGCCACATGTCCAATACGTGGTCTGCATGCTGACTCAGCATATTTTCTGTGTGTTATACTTATTTCATCTATATATAATTTTTATGATAAATAATATATAATTAATAATTTTGTTATATAAATTATAATTTATTTATATAAAATTATAATATTCGCATTATTTAAACTAACAAATTTATAAATTTTACAAATAAATTCAATCGTTAATAATTTGAGTCCTAATTCGAAATTGAGTTTAGTAGGCTTAACTTGGCTTGACTTCCAAATTCCAACCATAAAAACCACAACAATAATAGCTTACCAAATACTAAATTAGTAAAGGAAGACACTTTCTTTCTATTAAAAATATTGACAATTTAACATTCACCTTTAATAAATTGATAAGCCATAACCATAACTTCTAAAAATCTAGATGATATTCAACAGCATACACTTTGCCTTATCGCATAGGTCTGGAAACTTTCCTCTCTTATAAATATAATAATGACTTAAAGCAATCATGCTGAATATTAATGAGTTGAAAAGTAAAAAGAGTGTTGTCCCTCTGTCTACGGATCCACGCTCACTCTATTATTATCAATAACGCACCCATTCTTCTTCTTCTTCTTCTTCTTCTTCTTCTTCTGTGATTGTGCGAGAGAGTGATTTGTGCTATCAGAGTGTGAGTCTGAGAGAGAAAGAGAGAGAAGCATTGCTGTATGTCAGTGGGGTACCACAGTGAGATATACTACTGCTGCGGTGGATACGCTGAGGCTGAGCTTGCTAACCCTCTCCAATGGCCTCAGCTCCGGAAAAAGCGACGCCCCTCCTTAACACCACCACCAACAACACCGCTACTGCAGCTCCTTCGCCTTCATGGCCCGACTCCACTTTGGATTCGACCCGAAACAGATCCACCATAGCCCCTGCCTTGATCTCCGCCGTTGATTCCTTCTCTGATCCTCCTCCCAGCTCCGCTCCTTCTACTAAAGGTCCTTTCTTTCTTTCTCTCTCTGCTCTTTCACTTGGACTTTCACTTTGACTTTGACTTTGACTAATCTAAAGTACTATCATTCTAGAGTATAGAGTCAGTAACATTCTATTGATCCAGTAACTTCCATTCGAATTACAATTACTGTCTATTTGATTCTATTATTTGAATTTTGATATAGGTTTTGTTGTTTTCTATCCTAATCACCTTGGATTTAAATTTTGACTATCATTTATTCATTTTCCCTCTGCCACAAGACAAAGTAATCACACTTCACTAACATTATCACTTAGTGGTTACGCTGGATCTTAAGCTTAAACCTCACAGCCACCAATGAACCGGAAAAGTAAAATGCTTGACATGTTCAAATGCAACTAGTTATTTATACCTTCTCACTTTTATGAAATTTCATCTTCTGTTTCCACATACTTGCTGCTATAGGTATCACAGTCATGACCAGAGCTCAAACTTGCCACCCTTTGGATCCATTATCTGCTGCTGAAATTGCAGTAGCTGTGGGAACTGTTCGGGCGGCGGGGGCAACCCCTGAGGTAGATTGCTTAGTTGCCTTCTTTAACAATTTAAGTGGATTAATCAACCAGTAATGGTTAAATTATATGAGGTCATTTTGTATGATCACTTGAAAATCCTTGTGTTTTCTTGCTGATGAAGCTCTTGGATTATATTCTTAGGTAAGGGACAGCATGCGCTTTGTCGAAGTAGTCTTGCTGGAACCGGATAAACAAGTTGTCGCATTAGCGGATGCGTACTTCTTCCCTCCTTTCCAGCCTTCATTGCTCCCCAGGACTAAAGGCGGGCCTGTGATTCCTACAAAACTTCCCCCAAGAAAAGCAAGACTAGTTGTGTACAACAAACGGTCAAATGAGACAAGCATATGGATTGTTGAACTTACACAGGTGCATGCAGCAACTCGAGGGGGTCACCACAGGGGCAAAGTAATTTCTTCTAATGTTGTTCCAGATGTTCAGCCACCAATGGTAAATATGCACCATTTAAATTTCATATTTTCAAGTTATGCTGTTTTTTAGGATCTTGTTATTGTCATTCTTAGAGAGAGCTACAAGCCTACAACCATTTTTCTCTTGCAAATATTTAATGACACAGTTTGTAAGTTTATTAATTGGTTGTCCACCTTTCAGAAAATGAATGGCTTTGGTTATTCTTGTGCTGACTGTGGAGAACCCAGGAGAAATGGAATCACTGCCTTAATCTTAAGAAGTTGGCAAAAAATTTGTGTTAGTTATAAAAAACTTTGCTTGTCTTATAGCTCTGCTCTTCTATCCAAAATGGTCTCGGGCACACATGCATGTAACTGAATGAACGTATTGAGAACTATTGCCAAATTTGATAGCATTCTTTGTTTCAAGTTAACTTAGGATTCCGTTATTCACTTTATGCCTACAGGACGCTGTGGAGTATGCTGAATGTGAAGCTATTGTGAAGGACTTCCCTCCATTTCGAGAAGCAATGAAGAGAAGAGGGATTGAAGACATGGATCTTGTCATGGTGGATGCCTGGTTGGTTACTCCTTTCAGATGGTTTAAGCAACTTTTGGTTTAGAATTCTTTTCATCTGTCTTACTCTTTCTAATAATTCAGGTGCTGAAATTTTCAGGTGTGTTGGATATCATAGTGAATTTGATGCTCCTAGCCGCAGGCTTGCCAAACCATTAATCTTTTGTAGAACCGAGAGTGACTGCCCCATGGAAAATGGCTATGCCCGCCCAGTTGAAGGAATTTACATTCTTGTTGACATGCAAAATATGGTAGTTCTTGAGTTTGAAGACTGCAAACTAGTGCCCCTTCCACCCGCTGACCCCTTAAGAAATTATACTTCTGGTGAAACCCGGGGTGGAGTTGATAGAAGTGATGTTAAACCATTACAGATTCTTCAGCCTGAAGGTCCAAGTTTTCGTGTCAATGGCTACTTTATTCAATGGCAGAAGGTAATATTTGTGTCTCTAGTTTTTCTAAAATTAATTCATAAAAGCCACATCGAAAACTTCTAACAGTAATTGCTTATTTGCAGTGGAACTTTCGGATTGGTTTCACTCCTAGGGAGGGTTTGGTCATTTATTCAGTAGCCTATATTGATGGAAGTCGAGGGCGAAGGCCAGTAGCACACCGGTTGAGTTTTGTTGAGATGGTGGTTCCTTATGGAGATCCAAATGATCCTCACTATAGGAAGAATGCTTTTGATGCAGGAGAAGATGGCCTGGGTAAAAATGCCCATTCTCTCAAGAAGGTCAGCGTATTTGCTTTTATTCATGTTTTGCTTATCATAAATTCTTCTTCTTTCTCAGTGTAGATGAAACCCAATTTTAATTTTCTTGGTTTCATTGTTACAGGGTTGTGATTGTTTGGGATATATCAAGTACTTTGATGCACACTTCACAAACTTTAATGGAGGTGTTGAAACAATAGAGAATTGTGTTTGCTTGCATGAAGAGGATCATGGTATTTTGTGGAAGCATCAAGACTGGAGAACAGGTTTGGCTGAAGTACGAAGATCTAGAAGGCTGACAGTGTCTTTTATATGCACTGTGGCTAACTATGAGTATGGCTTTTTCTGGCACTTTTATCAGGCAAGTTTGATGTTTGCATCCATTCATTTATCCGAATCTGTTTGTCTGGTGAGATTGCAAAAATTAAATTGATGGTGTTTGCTTGTTCTGATTTTCTTTGATATAATCTGCTTGCTTATGTTATTTGATATTCTGAATTGTTTATCCTACCTATGTCGGATTAAAGTGGGTTTCGATGTTGAACTTTAAAATGTTTAACAAAAATGCTATCTACACACCAAAATTCAGCCACCATATATTTGTGGATAAATACATGTATTGCTTAACTCATTTTCAATGCGTATTTTGTATTTCAACATGTATTCTATACGGTTGGCTTGTTTGGTGGCTGTTTTTTTGTGTACACAGTACACATAGTATAGTTGAATATATAATTATCTTTCTAATTCTGTATAGCACTTTCCTTCTTGCAGGATGGAAAGATAGAAGCTGAGGTCAAACTCACAGGAATTCTCAGCTTAGGAGCACTGCAACCAGGTGAAACTCGAAAATATGGCACAACCATTGCCCCTGGATTGTATGCGCCTGTCCATCAGCACTTTTTTGTTGCTCGTATGGACATGGCAGTTGATTGCAAGCCTGGTGAAGCTTTCAATCAGGTCTGTGTCCAATTTCGCTCGTCGTTCCGCAGAATGCCAAATGAATATTTCAATTTACAAATTTCGATACTTTGAGGCAGTGTTTTGAAGATAAGCATTAAGTGAACATTGTTTTGAAGAATACCAAATAGTAAAAATACATGGCAGTATCACTTTTCAGGTGTCATGTATTCATCAACCTAATAACTAGTATAACCTTTGTTACTATCACACGCTTGGCTGTATGAAGTTTCTTTTGTGTTTTAATTATTTTTTTTTCCCTTTCTTTTTCTTGCCAATTTGCCATACTGAACTTCTGAGTTATTTGTTACTCTCTGGTTTCTTTTTGGTAAGAAAGAAAAATGGATTCCAACAGTTCTATTATTAAGCTTGAAATTCATCATTGCCGTCATATGGTCACAAATAAAATGACAAAACAGTAACAGGGTTCTCCCATTCCCTGCCCAGGTTGTTGAGGTTGATGTCAAAGTTGAAGAGCCATAATCCTTTATCTGCTCGTCATTGGGTTGTAAGTTCTTACTAGTTGTTTATATAGCATCAAAATATAGATCGAAACAGGGACAAAAATCTAATATAAATCTTATTACCTATGTTCATTTGTTTAAAAACACTATTTTAAGAACTTTCCTTAATGTCTTTCAAAAATTTCCTGCTTCAGGTTAGGAACACTAGGACAGTGAACCGCACTGGACAGCTAACAGGTTATAAATTAGTACCTGGTTCAAATTGTTTACCCTTGGCTCGTCCAGAGGCCAAGTTTCTGAGAAGAGCGGCTTTCTTGAAGCACAATCTTTGGGTCACTCCTTATGCACATAATGAAATGCATCCCGGAGGAGAGTTCCCTAATCAAAATCCACGTGTCGAAGAGGGTTTGGTTACTTGGGTTCAGCAAAATAGGTCATTGGAGGAAGCTGATATAGTTCTTTGGTTAGTTCTCTAAATCTTATCCTACTGCATGGAGTCATTTGCATGTATAAGATGATGTCAATGATAATTTGTGGTTTAACTACAGGGTTTTATGTTATCCACATGTCTAGTATACTTTTCCTGTCTTTTCCATCTTACACTTGAATATGCAGTGAAACTTATAAGGGGACAATGCATGACTTACCAAGATAAACATGGTGCAATATGAACCAAGATAATTCAATAGCGTAAATTTTAGTATAAGGTTACACCGATAACTTGTGTTAAATCTATATCGTTATACATCGAGTACAAAGTTTAACTCGGTGCATTTTAAGTCATTCCCCTGGCTTGAGGCAGTTATAAACTGATGAGTACACTTCTTTTCCTCTCATGATTTGTTGAAATTTTGCAGGTACGTATTTGGAGTGACTCACATTCCTCGTCTAGAAGACTGGCCTGTTATGCCAGTGGAACGCGTTGGTTTTATGCTTATGGTATACACCTTTCTACATTACCTTATTTTCCTTGCCATTGTTTCTTGTTGGCATTTAATTTGAGATTCATACTGGATTACTTGGCACTCAAAACATAGATTATGTGCTCCTGCAACATCTAAACTTGAATGTTACATGGTAATTACCATGCTATGGAACAAAGTTATCCTGGAACTTAGACTACGTTTGTTTATAGGCGCGAAACACTAAGACAGGGACACGGAGATACAAAATCATATTTAGCAATATGAATATGGACGCAGACATTGTGTCCACAAACACTGAATTAGTGTATTTATGTCTTTGTTGATAGGAAAGACACAGGACACTAACAAAAGACCGTTTATTTTTTTTATTTTTCTTTTCATTATTTCAATCAATTTTTTGTAATTATATTTTTTATCATTATGTTTTTCTTCTTATTAAAGTTTTTGTATGAAAAGATAAAGTAAATTGGACTTTCATAATTTATTTTTTTATATTTAGTTTATCGTCCAACAAAATACAAAAATACAAATTTTGTGTCTCTATTCTTTATGTCTTGTTCTGAGTGTCATGCCTTATTCTGTTCTCGAAACCAAACGCAACATTAGAATTGGTAATAATATTGTATACATTGGCAAAATTTATTTGATTCTGCAATTTGTGATGCAGCCACATGGATTTTTCAATTGTTCCCCTGCAGTGGATGTTCCTCCAACTACAAGTGATTTGGATGATAAGGAAATTGGGATGCCTGCAAAGCCTAGCCAGAATGGGGTCATTGCAAAGTTATGAAATGAACAAATCATAGACATTTGCACTGTTTATAAAACCAATGGTTGCGCAAACTTAATTAAACTCTGCTGCTTGGTAATTAAATTTAATATACAAGTGAACTTTCTTGTGCCCCATATGAATATTTAATCAAAGCTATACAGGATGATGCATGTATTATAATTGGAAAAATGCAAGATTCTTTGGGTCTTACTCCGAATTTGTAATCCGATATTCCTATCTTCACAAAGTGGGAATGGTATCTTGAGTGTTGGATTATAGTCATACCTGCTATAAATTCATTGTATCTTGGAAAGAGAAAAAAAATCTGAATTTATCTTATTTTATATTTATTAATAAATATAAAATAAATATATTTTGGTTGATTTTGTCTAAGTTTTTTTGTTACCAAATATTGATGCGTAAAATATAGAGAATATTTTCCATGACCTATAAATGATGAGAAATAATGATAGTGTATTATTATTTGAAAATCCGCAATGATACCTACCCCACAGTGAGTTGGTTTGATTGTGATAGCTGAGGTCACCAAATTAGGGAACAGACGTGTAGTTTAAGGCTGATTTAGTTGCAAAATTAATTGATATGTTACACTAATTTAGTCCGATTTGATGACTTATGTCGCTAACTATATTCTATACCTGAAATAATACTCTACTACAGAAGCGTTAGGTTAGCCGTCATAAGCATGATCATGAAAACAATAATGCTGTTGCTGACTTGCTGTACCAATCCCATAGCAGTTATATTAAAAACAAAAATTGAAATCACTGCTTATACTTCGCCACTGAAATATGGACATTTTTCTAATGTTTGTGATGCTAATTTTCAAAAGTTTTTCAAACAATAATTGAGTGCTGTTGTATCCTCCAAATAATTGACTTGTAATTCTCTCATCTGTAAATATAATCTTCTATTAACCTTGTTTATAAAGTGTGAATTGTTATTGATATTAACATTATCAGCTCATTCAGAATTTAATTTTATTATTTTAAGAAAAAATTATATTTTTTCCTTTTTCTTAAAAAAAATTGATAAAACTTAATCTATCTTATCTTCATTGTTAAAGAATATATATTTATATCTCCTGAGATCTAAGTAATGAGATCTAAGTAGTAGTTTAAAATTACATTAGATTTTACTTGATTCAATTTCAAACTCTTTATTTGCATTTTCAGTTTTTCACCACTCATTTTTCAATAGAAAAAGCTCAGTTTTTCACGGGTCAACTAAAAGCCGGCTTTGTGATTCTCTCTAGCGGTAGACAGACATTCTAAAACTGGAAACCCGTTCTTTCTATAAAGCTTCTAGACACCGATAGATGCTTCCAACTTTTGTCTACTATTTTTTTTTTTTCTGATGAATGCTATGGTATTTAAAAGGTGGTGTTTATTTACTATAAAAAGTTAAAATTATTATTTAATTTAAAAATATAAAAATAAATAATTTTTAAAAAATTAAAATTTACTATAAAAAATAAATTAGACAAAAAACTTATAAAAACCATAAAATTAGCCTTTTTTTTTTCCTTTTTGTGGGATAGGTTTTACATAAAGATGACTCAAAATAGTCAAATTTATTCATGGTTTTTTTTTCAATTTTATTAGTTAGGCAACAGATATTATAAACAATATAACCCATAAGTTATATGTCGGGTCCACTGAGGGTCTATTTGAATAGGTTCATAAGTTTAACTTTTAATTTATAAAAATGTGTAGTATTAATGTCTAGTATAATTTTTAAAATAAAATTACAATTTTCTAAAAAGTTATTTTAATGGTTAAAGAGAATTTAAAAAAAATGACTTCTCTCATAATAAATTTTTTTTATTACTTTTCTCTTAAAATAAGTATTTTTAGAACTAAAAAATCAAATATAAAAATAACTTAATTATTTATTTATACGCCAATTGGATCTAAATATGAATAGATTTAATTAATTTAAAATTTAAATTTTAAAATTAAAATTATTTTTTCTTAATTTATTATTTATATTATTAAAAAAAACATTGTTCGTCGATACTTTTTTTTTTCATATAATATAAAAACAAAGTCTGAACTCTAGAGTTGCATGCTAAGAAATAGCTATCCTGTTCTATGCATTTTACCAGTAATTTCAAATCTGAGCCACCCATTGTGCGGATTTGTTTTAAATAGATAATTTGAACACAATTTATTATTTTATATTCTATGACTAAACGATATAAATGAATTAGTTATAGAGATATTTTATTTATACAATAAACAAGATAATTTTTACATATTTTATTTATATTGTATTCGAGTTTATTATTCTCATACTTCGTTTAAAGCGTAAATTAAGGCTTGGTTTGGTAAAGTTTTTTGAAGATGTGCTTGTACTTTTTAAAAGCTCAAGCTCCTCATTTTGTGTTTGGTAAATCAAAAAGATCATGTGCTTGTGCTTGCAGCTTTTAAAAGATTGGGGTACTTTTGAAAACACTTAGGATAGAGCTTTTCAAAGTTGGCTTGTGCTTTTCAAAATTTAAAAGTCTAATATAACCTCATATGTTAACTAATTTTCAAATTTAATGTTTGCATTTATGTCTATTATAGTATTTTTAAATTTTAAAAGCTATTTTACCAAACACAATTGATGTTACTTATGTTTATTAAAAGTTGTTTTTGATTTGATTTACCAAACATAAATGCTACAACTTTTAAAGGGATTGTCTAAAACGAGCTCAACCATTATGTGCTTATTGAATGAGCCACATTTATATAGACCATTAGATTTTATTAGATGAAAATCAAAGGCTAATATAAAACAAGAGTATTGATAGACTCTAATAAATATAGAATATCCTAGTACATAAATAAATACTTTAAATAGTAAAAATTGTGTCCACAATGTGGCCATTTGCTTTTGGCAATAAGCCTTCAAGATAATTAGTCATTTATTTTACTAGTTTGATATTTACATTTTTTTTTGTCAAGAGAGTTGAGTTTTTTACTTGTCTATAATATCCTTTTTTTAAAGGATCAATATGTATTCCTGGTTCTCCTTTAGTTCTTAGGAACCATACACACCTATTTGTGCTTTTTTCTTAAGGAATCCTACTTTCTATTCACTACTTGGCATTTGTTAAAATTGGAATTTGGATACAACATATTAAAAGACACATGATTTACTACTTGAGTTAATCTCTCAGCAGCCTAGCAGGCTAAGGAGTAATTGATTGCGGATCGGAGCTCCATTTAAGAGTATGTCATTGGCCAATCGGTTGTTGCATGCATAAAACAAGATTCGAAGATTCGAATTTTGATATTTGTTTAATCAAACTATTGAATTAATCACTAAACCGATCCAACTTCCAACTTGGTTAAAAGCCTCTGCATCTATTTGTGCTTTACTTTGTAGAATTACAAAATCATAACGGGTCTTCTTTGTTGGGCCTTTCCTCCTAAAAGTTTCATATCTGATAAGTGTTATATTATGACCCAGCCCAAAAAATAGTTTTCTATTGTGATTACGAGGAAAAACAACTCTGCTATGACAAAAACAATTCTGCACTATAAGACATTCGTTTTGACCCAAAAAAAAAATGAAATAGTTCAAAACAAGAAAAGAATTTGAAATAGTTAGTTCGGCATTTTAGTTATCTATTTTCTTTTTCATGAATTATGAATAGTTTTACCATTCAAAGATGAGTAAAGAGAATTATTAATTCACCTGACATATATTATGTTATGATATTTTTCCTCTTTTAATTTGAGGACATTTCATATAACATTTATAGTTTATCCTTTTTCTTAATAAATTATTATATTAACATATCATATTGTATACCAAGTTACCAACTACGTATATTTCCTGCAAATCACATATTTATTAACAGTAACGTCATATATATGTGTAAGAGTGGTAAGCGGGGAAATTCGTTCCCGTCCCGTCAGAAGTCCGTCCCCGTTCCATCAGAAATCCGTCATTTAGCAGACTAATCCGCTCTGTTTCATCTAATGAGACAGTTCTATAATCTCGTCTTACTCCCTTTAACTGCGGGTTGGCGGACTAAGTCCGTCAAAACTCCTCTTTTTTTATTTTAGGGTTAACTACTAAATTATATATATAATTTCACAATCATATTAATAAATTTATAATTTCTAAAAGTATAAAAAAATTATATTATATTCACAAACATTAAAGTTTTTGTAATTATAAATATTGTTCCCAAAGCAAAATAAACATAATCTAAAACATAATTATAAATATTGTCTCTAAAACAAAATAAATATAATCAAAAACACACAATTTTCATCTTCATTCTCTTGTAAGTTAGGTTGGGGGAAGTTGGGTTTTGACAAAAAAAAATTGTAAAAATACCTCTTGCTAAAAATAATAAGCCCGACCCGTCCCGCCAAAATCCGTGGTTTAAGCGGTGCGAGTTACGCGGTCCCAATTTTTTAGCCCAACCCGCTTTTTTTGGCGGGTTATGCGGGCCGACCCGGCGGGTTTAGGCCCGTTTGCCACCCCTATATATATAATATTTAGTAATTTTTTTATA
>NC_029776.3:21564097-21566759 GCF_000817695.3 Arachis duranensis
AAATAAATTTTAATGATTTTATAGTTTTATGTTAGTTATAGTTTAAAATATTATTTTAATATAATTTTTTAATATTATAAATTTTTTTTGCAATAATTAATTTTAATAAATAAAAAATACTCATATATTTTATATTTAATTATTTAAGAATAAAAGATTTTGTTGCCGTTTAAAGTATTGTGTATTAAAGTATTATCATTTAAAGCATTTATTTATGTAGTCACAAAAAAAACATTTATTTATGTACTAGGATATTCTATATTTATTAGAGTCCATCAATGTTCTTGTTTTATATTAGCCTTTAATTTTCATCTAATAAAATCTAATGGCTTATATAAGTGTGGCTCATTCAATAAGCACATAATGGTTGAGCTCATTTTAGACATACCCACTTTTAAAAAGCCATCTTTTAAAAGTTAACTTTTATAAGCTACTTTTAAAAAATAAAAGCTTTACCAAACTAAGCCTAAACCTCTTCACCTATTACGTTTGCACTCGATTTATTTATTTAAATTTTGTTTCTTATCTATCTCTAGCTAATTCATTTATATTGTAAATGAAATAAGTTATAAGACATAAAATTATAAATTAAGTTTACATTGTCTATATATCTAAATAAAATATTTAAATTATTTATTTTAAAAAATTTTCTCCCATTGTGCTCTGCTCATGCCTTTCGTGCATTCTTGTCCATTTTGTTTTTGCTGCACTAACCTTTGTCTTCGTTTGTGCCTTCGTAGACCAATGCGATCCTTAAACATTATATATTAGTACCATGTTATAGCCGCTATATATTATTAATTTATTATGGTAGTTATATAATTTGATAATATTTAAAACTTGTTAAAATTAAAAAATTATTTTTTAATGTTTAAAAATATTTTTTAATTTAAAAATTAAAATTAAAAAGTATTGTAAAAATATAAATGTTCATATTCTGACTCAACATTAGGGTCCAGGTCCAAATCAATAAAAAAGACTAGTCTAAAAATTGGTCTTTGCTATCAATCGACCTCCTTATAAGAGGTCGGATTGAATACAGAATCCCTTCCAAAGAAGTTGGGATCGAAGGATAGCTGGCAAATAACATTTATTCAAATAAGTAGCTGTCTCTAAAATATCTTAACCCACTTCCAGAATATCTCAACTTCTCTAAGATAAAGGGACGGTTACCCACCTTAAAAGGTAGAACTACTCTAACGGTGATTATTGGTTCACCATTATAAATACACTGACATCCCTCAAGTATCTCTAAGTTCCAATATTCTCTAAACCTGCTAAACCCTTTGCTGATTTAGGTATCAGAGTGTCTTTGCAGGTATCACTTTCCATTCCATCATACACACAAGTTGGACGGCGACTTCCAGACGCAAACCAAGTCGGAGACCACCTCCTCCTTACGTTTGGGCCAACTATACAAGCTCAGTTCATTAATCTTCGGTTACCCATCGTAACAATAAGCAAATGTAACATTAATTTTAGCAAAATTTTATAGCCACATAAACTCAAGTTATATATTATATAAAGTGAACAATAGTAGTATATAAAATTAATTCCTTCAAACCTTAGATACCAATTAATTATTATATTTAGAAAATTTTGTTTTAGGTTATTGGAAATTGAAACTGAAAAATTTGTATATGGTTTTGAAATAGGTAAATTTTTTTTAAAATGGGTTATCCGGATTAATTTTAGGAATATAAATCTTTTGCAAATTGACAAAAATACGGTAAAAATTTATATGCAATTATTTTTATGTAAAGTTGATAGTTAAAAAATGTTAGATGGTTTGATGTTTAACTAAATTATCATATAATAATTCTCAGTTATCAATTTCACATAAACATAACTGTACCTAAATTTTTACCAAAAAATATTTTTGTCTTTTACATTTCACATGTAAAGCAAATTTTTTCCATATTTCGCAAGTTGTAAAAAATGGTATACATTTTCTTTTGCGGTATGTCATTGCTTACTTTTTCATAAGTTGTAAAAAGTAGACTAGTTCGTATTCTTGTATACCATCCCAAACACTCATTTTAGTAAATTATGCAAATTTAAGAACTATTTAAAAATTAATTTTTGGGATATTAACAGCAACTAATTCTATTATCAAGAATTTTTTTGAACAATTTTAAAAAACATCTCATAAAAAGAACAGAAGTCATAATGATGGGAATTCTTTTCATTCCTAATGCTCAAATCTAAGACTTATGATCAGTACACTAATATATCTATCCGCTTGATCATTCCAACATTAATCAAGTGAATACATATAGATTTATATTATACTTTACAAAATGCACCTAATTTTTATTTATTTTTTCTTTTATAGTGCCGTGTGTTTCATAGCAAGATTTCCACTTTAATTTGGGTATTATTATTAGATTCTTTAGAAAGAAGAAAGGAAAACATTGATGATTAAAATGAACGAATGAATGGAAATAAAAGAGTGGGAGTAGAAAACAACATAAAATGTAGATATATATATAAGGGAGATTCTATGGTACTTATAAAAAAAATTAACATAACATGTTGTTTTTATATGTCAATTGTTAATTGAATGCTATTTTTGTTAAATAAAAAAGAGAAAAGAAAGATTAAATTAAAGTAATATAATTAAAATTTTATTATAATAGTTTATTATATTAATAAAAATTTT
>NC_029776.3:21567273-21578026 GCF_000817695.3 Arachis duranensis
TTTATTTTTTTTATTCATGACGGTGCTATGGATGCAGCAATCCTAACCTGATTAAAATTTTTACAGTCGTAGAAGGACATTTAATTTAATTTTTTTAGGATGTAAATGAGATACGTATTAAATTTTTTTAGTCAATTTTATTTAAAATATAAATAAGATACTTATATATCTATTTAATTTTTATGATAGATTATTGGATAACTAAAAAAATAGTATTTATAGTTTATTTTAAATTATTTTAAAAAGTAAAATCGATTTACATAACTCCATCTAAATTTATGTTTTAACAATTTTATAATAAAAAATATCAAATATTTATTATTTTAATTAATTTTATACTTATTATTATTATTTCAGACATTAATAGACTTTTTAAATATTTTGTTTATATTATTTTATTTATTTTATTTATAATATAAACAAAATATATGTATATACATTTTATTTTTAATATAAATGGAATAAATAATATTATATTAATTAATAAATATTTTTATAATAATATATTTTGATAAATAAAATATTTAATTTGTGTATTTAAAAAAATTTCAAAAATTTTATTATTATAATAAACTATTATAATAAAACTTTTCTTATATTACTTTAATTTAATCTCTTTTTTTCTTTTTTTATTTAAAAAAAATAGCTCCAATCAATAATTAACACATAAAAACAGCATGTTATGTTAATTTTCTGAGTAAGTACCATAAAATCTCCCTATATATAATTATATAAGTAAAAATTACACTTCTGTTTGTTGAGGGATGTTAAACTAATATTTTTTTTTGGTTTCCTTTATAATTTTTTTTAAAAAAATCTTTTTTAATTTATTTTAAATTTTTTGTTTTAACTAACATTAATTTTATCTATTTTTTTAAAAAAATATTTTTTAGTAAAATTTTATTTTTTTAATTAAATTTTGTTTATTAAAATATCTTATAACAAATTATTTTTTTATTGATTAAATTATATTTTTACAAATTCTTTTAAAAAAAATTTTGATGATTAAATTATTTTTTTAATAATCAAATTATTTTTTCTAAAAACACAAATGACAGGCCCTTGCTTCTTATCTTTGGAGCTATGATGTACGGACATGAGATATGACTACATGCAAATTTTAAAATCTTATAAGATACGGAACACGCATACATGTAAAATATAAAGTATTTTTTTAGATAAATCGTACTAATATTTTAATATTTTATTAATATTAAAATATAAATTAATTTTTTAATTGTTTTTAATGTCTTATTTTAATTATATATCAAGTATTTAAAATATCTTTTTGTTTTAATAAATAATAATATATACTATATCTAAATTTATTTCAAGAATATATGTTAAGAATAAGACTGGATACGCTGACACGTGATGATATTTAGGTGTGTCCAAGCATGTCCGGAGAAGAATTTTTTATTAAGACACGGTTGGACACAATAGACACGCGTATTGAACGAGTGTCAGTGAGTCCGTGAGTATCGTATCCGAAATGCGTCACGCAGACACAATAACTCAGCAAAGTGTCTTAGTTAATAAAAAAATTTAAATAAATTAAAAGTAAAATTTTTTAAAAACGATAAGAGAATAAAATATATATTTTATAAATAAAAAATATCATTTTAGTATTTTTTACGTGAAGAGAGTAAAATTTTTTCATTGTATAATTATAGACGACTTTGTATTTTTATGAAGGTGGAATATTTTTTGGGGTTGACTCATAAATGACTTTGTAATTGCAAGGAAGCAGCGAAGTAGGTATGACCATTGAAAAGCCGCCATGTACGTATGTTATAACACACGACTTCAGATTTCAGTTCTTTGAACAGCCACCGTTACATTTTTTCTTTTTTTTTTTTAATTTGTCTCTATTTTGACTAAATGTCTTTAAAATTTTACGTCAAAATTAATGTTCATTCTTAAAGACAAAATGTATATATAAAAACTAATTAGAAGTTAATATTACACATATCTACTAAAACAATAAATATTATAAGGATCTATTAAATAAATTTTTTTATGATATTCAAATTATAAAATTCAATACTAATTTAAAGTAGTACAATTTAAATTAGTAGAGAAATTATAAATCAAAGGGACAATTCGAATTATGTATAGACAAAATGTACTACTAGTTTAAATAAGGTTGAATCGAACTATGTATGTATGTGAATACCTCACTAATTCGAATTGCACCAATCGAAACGAAATTACACCTGATTTTGAGCACATGAAAATTCGAAACAATGTGCTTCGATTTGTTCGTAGTATACTAATTCGAAGTTGGCTAATTCGAATTATTACCAAAGAGCAACCCAAGATAATATGAATTGGTCTCATTCGAATTACCAACGAATGTCCTATAAATATAGTTTGATTTCACCTCATTCGAACCCAAATTCAAACTCCTGTCCCACCAAATCCTAAAGAAAATACCATTCTAAAACTGTAAGAAAGTATTTTAACATTTGAATATTCTGCTGATGAGAAATAATTCGGATCGACTTTATCGTCTGGATGGAGTGACTCATATAGTTGGTGTCATCAATGAAGAGGTTAGTGAGCACATTGTTTTCGAAATATTTCATGTGTTATTTTTTTTTGTTTATTATAACGCTAGTCATTATTTAGAGTTGTTAAGTTAAATAGAGTTATTGTATTAGTGATTTATTAGTTTATAGAGATTCGATGGAGGAATTTTTAATTTGAATAGTGATTACAAATAAGTAGAAGAGTCTAAATAGTGAAAATAGTGGGGGTGCAACTTATTTAGAAGTCAAGAAGTCAGCGAAGCTCGTTGCATTGTAGGTTTCAGAAAAACACTGAGAGAATTCTTACCAGTAAACTTAATATCAGAACATGTTTTTTTCTTAATCTTTCCTTTATAGTGCACCAACACTAAAAAAACTCTTCTCACTAGCCATTGTGTTTCACTCTAATAGGAGAAATTCACATTCACGTCGGGGCTATATAATTCGAAGTCAATTTCGAATTATATATATAAATCGAAACAGACTCATTCGAATTATTAGGAACATCCTTGCATGCATAATTCGAATCACCCTAATTCGAACTACCCTAAGACTACATGCATACATAATTCGAATGGGCCAAATTCGAATTACAAGCATCACTACTAATTCGAATTGGCATGGTTCAAATTAGTGTTGGTTTGTCTAATTCGAATGGGGTTCATTTGAATTACATAAAAATGTATTTTTGAGAGATCTATTTTTCAATTTAATAGAATGGTGTAATTTGGGCCTCCATTTAGTTTATTTATGCATTTTGTCCCATTCTTAAATGTGTTTTATTAAATAAAAAGTGTTACCCTCTTTGTTAATTAAATAAATTATAACTCTTTATTTATTATATTTTATACCAATAGTTTAGATTTAAATTTTAAAATTTAGTATTTAAAATTTAAGGTTTGTGATTTAGGATTTAAAATTCAAAATTTTAGAGTTTAAAGTATGATTTAGGATTCAAATGATTTATGGTTTATAGTTTAGAATTTAGGGTTTAACATTTATGTTTATAATACACAGATACTGACACAGTACAAGATGCAATATAATACGTGACACACAAACACAAAAATTTTAAATTTTTATAAGACATGGAGATACAATATATATACAAAATATAAATTGTAATAATATTTTGGTATTTTATTAATATTAAAATATAAATTAATCTTTAACTATTTTTCGATTACACTTTAACTATTTTTTTATTTTTTTGTTTGATTAGGCATTTATTAGTATTTTAATAAGTTTGATTTTTATGATACTAATTTTGTTAATTTTTACTTCTTTGTTTTGTATTGTTAAAAATACTAGTAAAAATTATATATAATTTTAATATTATCTTATTTTATAGTTACACAAAATAGCATGTCTCCAAAACTAATTCTTAAAAGAGCCAATAAAAGAAGCTCAATTGAAATGCAAATGACTTGAAAAAAAAAAAACTAGATGGAACGATTATACTACTGAAGAGAAAATTGTTATTAGAAATAGGCCTTATACACACTTGGAGAAGATTAGAAGGACATAGTAACTAAATTTAAGAATATTAAAGTTATTTGTATGTTTTATGTTTTATTTTGGATTAATCAACACTCTTAAAACTTTGCATTAATTCTTATATGTCAAACTTAAATTAGCTTAATAATATGTATACATCTTATATGATTAATTAAAAATGTAACTAAAATTAATAATAAAATGCAATAAAATATGGTAATTTTTAGAAGTTCTTTTAATAGAGTGATAAAAATTAGGGAAGAGTCTAGAATTTAGAAAAAAAATTAAGTTTTGGGAGAAAATATTAAGATTTAGAAAGAAATGAAAAATTCAAAGAAAAAATTAGAACTAATGATATAAATTGTAATTATTAATTATGATAAATGATATTTTTGATAAAAAATATTTAAAAATTGCTTTTATTTTTACTTTTTTATAAAATAAAACTAAAATAAATTACAAAAATTTAATTTATTTTCATTTTTTATTTAAAAAATTTTGAAAAGAAAAATACAATAATAAAAAATATATTTATAAAAAATTAACAAGAATATTAAAGAAAAATAAAAAATAAATTGTGTCATTTATTAGTATTTTTGTGTCATTCTTGTCAGGATGGACACAAGATACACTAATTTAATATCTTTAGATACAATATTTTTATTCAAATCTTATATGTCAAACATAAATTTATATTGCTATATTCTTATTTCAATGTTTTGTTCTTATAAACAAATACAACCTATTTGACTGGCCAAAAGAAATCTTTGGTATTTAGTAATGGCAAGACTCTAGTAGTGTTTTTAACTATTTAAACCTCTAGCTCTTGGTTCATAACACACTACACACTAAATAGACTGAACACCTAACCTGATCCATGCCCTTTTTTCTCGATGGACATCGCGATCCTTGTCTAAAAAAAAGGGACAAATCGGTCCCTGTCCCATACTTCTGTGAGACGTCGTGGTCCTTCCATCATCTTCTCTGACTAAAACAGACGAAAATTACCTATTATCAGTTAACATTGCTGATGTGGAGGTTAACATTCTGTAAGTTCCATGTTGGCCATTAAGAAATGAACATGGGTCTATCTGTCCTATTTTAGAAACCTAAAACTACGTTGTTTATTGGGTCTGAGACATTGCGTTTCGATTAAATAAGAAAACGTGACATTGGGGTTTTCATATAAGCCCCCTGTGTTACTCTGGTAATTACTAAAAAATCCTAGTAGAGCAAGAATCGTCCCCTTGATGTGATCGTTGACCTCTCAAAATTGGAGCGACGTGATGACAGTGTTGCTGACCGACCTCCACATATTGTTGTTGACGGTGGTTGGATAGTATGGTTGACGGAGCTTGGTTGAAGCCTAGACGGAGATTGCACGGCGTTTGTGACGTGCCAGGTTAGTGTGGTCCTTCCCTTGTCTTTTCAAATGTGTGTTGTCATTTTCAATAATTCTGACATGCTTTGGCATGTACATTATGTGTGTGTGGTCCAAGAAGAGAAACAATAAACAATGTGACTATTGGATAATAAATTTCTAAAAATCTAAGCATTGTTTTAGTTTTTGGTACTATAAATAGGACTTTAATGTTGGAATGCATATATTCTGGTAAGAAAGATAGATTTTCATTGTAAATAGAAATTGAATTAGGGTTTCTAATTTAGAATTGAAATTGAAATAGTCAAATTAAATTTGTATGCTAATTTCTGTTTTAATGTATGTATTATATTATACTACAGATGTCTGAATATTTTGCTGTTCGCGTGTTTCATCACTGAAAAAAGTTTGTGAGAGACAATGAGGAATATATGAGTGATGTGGATGGTAAAGTGAAGAGGTTCCCACCAATAGATATGGATTATGTGAATTTTTTCGATTTGGTTGTTTTATTTAAGGAGTTGGGGTATGTTGAGTATAAGGAGATGTATTGGTATGACATATTGGCCCCTGATATGGAGTCTGGGTTTCATCCCATTAAGGGTGATCATGAGATTAATGAGATGAGGGAGAACAAACTCAAGAACAGGGACAGTGAGGAGTTTTACATTTATTTTGACCATTCTGTAAATATGCGAGAGGTGGTAGGTGATGGCTTGGCATCTGAAAGTGTTGTTTTGAGTGATTCGTCATCAAGTTCTGATGACAGATATGAGAGTGCTAAGGATGAGGCATAGAAATCACTTCCAGCTGGTTATGAGGAGGACTCTGATAGTAGTTCTGATGAAAAAGTGCTAAAGAAGAAGACAGATAAGAAGTCTACTCTAAGAAAAATAAGAAGAAACTACTAAGAGAAAAGAGAAAAACAAGTTGTGTAGGTCCAGAAGGTCAACTACAAGAGATTCCTTTATCACAGAATGCCCCACAATCAGAGGAGGTAAAGTTATCTTATATAACTTTAAAGCTAGTTACTTTAACTTCATAAATTTTCTGAGACATCATCAAAAATTCTTTGTAGATCCAGCATGTTCCAAATTCTAACAACATTCAAGAAGATCCATCTGATGTAGCCTCCACAACTCAACCCAATCCATCTCAAAGGTTAAAGAACCTTGTTGTCAAGCCCCCACCTCCACCAACCCAGTACGTGCAATTCAGTCAAGAACTTACAACAATTCAATCTAACCCAACAACCAACATGTTGAGTTTCATGTCCACACCCCCCACCAGCACCAAGGCCGACACTATGGTTCAAATCTCAACCAGGACAAGGTCCAACTCTGAGGTTCCATACTTTGGCAAATTCTACTCATGACCCAATAGCTTCTCCAACAAATCCACCAAGTGGACATGGAGCAATATTAGAAGAAACAATGGTTGCTGTGAGCTCGAGAACTGCTTTAAGGCTTTTTAAATTTGTGTCCACTCTCGGCTTCAGGCGTCCAGGACTTAGGCCACCTAAGAAGACATAAAATTAGACTACCTTTCGTTGCTAATTTGTATCTTGACTACAAGCCTTTAGGATACATGTTTTGGTTAAAAAACTACTATATTTTGCTACTTAATGCTACTGGTTTTAGGTTTAGAGCTTTTGGTTGAGATTCCTGTATTTTGGTTATTTGACTCAGAGCCATGTTGTCCATATTTTGAATGGACATATTATGTGTTAAGTTGTTTCAACAATTGGATTGCTCCTTTATTATCAATATATGAACATCTATCTTTCTTTGAGTTTAGATACTTACTGCTACACATGTATTTGCTTAGCTAGCATGCATATTTGTTAAGTTTATTTCATGACATATATGCTATTATTTATCAATATAGGGATGAAATTTAACAAATTCATCACAGGTCATGGTTCAAATTTTACAAATTTACCTCAATAATTTTTATTTCATTCATCATCAAAAGTGTTGTTCACAACTCAACTCTAGAAAATAATAAAATTCAGCTATCAAAATTCTAGACACTTGCTCTGAACAAGCTTGCAATTACAACCCCACCAAAAAATGCTAACAAATTAAACACATACCTAATACATATACTTTTACCCATTTTCAATTTACACTTATCTAACTGATCTTCCAAACCAATTAATCTTTCTTCCAATTATTAACTTTGTTATCCACCACATAACCATGGCCTTTCGATTGATTTTACTTCTGCTTTGATGCCCCAATGGAGACAACCTTGTTATCATCCTCACCACATGAAGAAACATAATCATCTAACCATGCAAAGAAGTTGCAATGCCATTTTTCAGTATACGAAAATGTTTAACATTGTTACCATATATGGAATAGAAATTAAAAGTTAAAAATTAGCTAAAGTGAATACAACTACCTTGAAGTATGGGTAGCGAAAGAATAATTTGTCTAGATTCTTCACCGTCCCTGACATGAACAAAATTACATGAGAACTACAATAACAAATTGGGGCAACCCATTTCTTCCTCTTCGGAGCTCCAACACTCCAATTAGAATTCAAATTTCAGCCTGAATCGTCTCTACTTCATCAGTTTGATGATCAACAATGCTCTCCACTACCAATCATGGTCTCCTAGGATTTGTATTTGGGTTGGGAGAAGAGTGACATATTAGCTGAATGAAATCACTTTAAAACCATCCTGAAGACCAAAAATGACGTAGTTTTTTGTTTCTAAAACGGGACAGATCGACCACTGTCCATCGAGAAAAAGGAAAACGTGAAGTGAAACCCAATAAACGACGTAGTTTTAGGTTTCTAAAGTAGGAGAGATTGACCCCTGTCCATTTTCTAATGGCCAACATAAAATTTAACAGAATGTTAACTTCCACATCAGCAACGTTAACTGACACATAGACAATTTTCGTCTGATATATTATAAAATTATTATTTTTATTTAAAATATAATTAAATAAATAAATAACATTTTTATACAAAATATTTTTATAAAAAATACTTTTGACATTTTTATTTCAATAGTTCCTAAAAAATTATGTAACAAAATACAAATTGTACGGGATTTTAATAGGGTTCACTTAAAGAGTAAAATAACGCCATTTTATTTGAATACTCTTTAATACTCTATTAACAAAAATATTTATCAGGAAACAATTTGATCAACCAAAAAAATGTCGATGACTAAATTAAATTAAAAAAAATTTATTGATAAACTTGACTCAAGCATAAAATTTCAGGGACTAATTTAAATATTTATTCTTTTTAATTTTGTGTGTGTGATTTTTTTTTTAATTTTGTGTGTGTGATTTTTTTTTCAAACATGTGATCGTTCAGAATTAGACGTTTTATGTTTAGTTCCTTACTTTATTTATTGTCTTTATTAAGTCTTTATTATTTGTATAATTGTTAGGTTGTTTCTTGACCTCTCCTTCCAATCAATACAACTTATTATCTTGTAGAATAAATGAGACGTGAATCTTACCTCAAAATTTGACAATTCTCTTGCATTTGTTCTTGAATATTCTATCCACGAAAGAAGAAAAATGGGTCTAACAAAAGGGATTATTCCTTACATGAAATGTTCCTTAAAAAAACAATACTTACAATAAATAAATATCAATAAAATGGTTTCACCCAATGAAAAATGAAGCTTGGGATAATTAAGTACACGGATTTAAAATGAGCATGCGTGTTAGCAGATAAAACATAATTTTATTGCTTAAACAAAATTAAATTCTTCAAAGCTTTTTTCCTTTTAATATTATCATAAACCAAACTCATAAATATACTAAATAATTATATTAGTAAAAGAGTTTAATACTTAATACATTTCATTTTACTCTATCATAGGCATGTTCATATTTAATTTCAGAGTCATATTTGATTATTTATTTTTCTATAAATTTTAACCTTCAAAAGATATGTGTATTCATGGACTATCAATATATTATTACTAATTAGCCTTCTCCGAATAAAAGAATTTTGGTTATCACTTATAATTCTGTTTATGAAAAATTGTAATGTATACTAAAATTTTTTATATTATTTTATGAATATTGTGCTAAGGCTAATAAATTGAATCTGATTCATAGTCTTTGCATTTAGTACTTTTTGTATTAAGCATATCTCCGTATGATTAAAACTCTTTTAGAATGTGTTCACCTCTAAAAATACTCTTGACTACCCGACAAACATTTTTTTTAATGGCTTGCTAATAGAACTAAAAAATTTTAGCTATAAATCCATTGTTCCCAAGTGCAACTCCTAAGTTAATGAAAAAATATCTTTTTAATTTCCTCTTCTCCAATTAGTTTTGTAAAATTTCAATTAAGATAAAAAGAATTTTTTCTTCTAATGTCCTCCAACATCAATAATGGGTCTCAAGAGTTGCTGATGGTGAATAATTTTTCAAAAAATTTTAGGCCCGACCACCAATTCACATTCTCATTTTCAAGCTTCTAAATTTTATTCCTCTTATTCTTGACTTGATTCTTTGGGTGAAAGTATCTTAAATTTTGATCTTTCCATTTTATGTAATTTATTTTTAACTTTTCTCTCTAGAATCTTTCTTCTATCATGCAAGCATTACTGAGTTCTTCTTCCAACTGCATAATTTTAATTTTATCTGTCTCTGCTAATTTTCTTTTAAGATCTGCTAGTCTTTATTTTCAATTTTCTTCATATTTCTCTGAGTTTCTAGTCCTCGTTGACTGTCTTATCACTATTTTAGATCTATAGATTTTTAACTTTTGAAATAATTGAAACATAGGTGAGCTATTGATATTGTTCTACCACACCTCTCGAACAATATTACCCACTTTCTCCTCCTCACATAATCTCTCTTGAAACCTGAATCGCATTTTACTTTTTTGAGTTGTTGAATTAGTTTTCAAAAAAACTGATCTATGATCTGAGCCAATATTTTCAAATGGTAGCCAAAGGATACTCCTTCTATAATTTCAGAGAAAGAAAGACTTTATCAATTTTCTTTCTAATTGCTCTCTCCTAACAACTTTTATTCCACCAAGTGAACTTCTCTTCTATGTAGTCCATATTTAACTGTCTTTTTGTATTGACAAAATCATGAAAATTCTGCATCGATTGAGCTAACTTCTCTCTATCTCTCTCCTTCTCATGCCGGTCATAATTGCATTAAAATCTGATACAACCAAATATTGATCACCCATCTATCCAACCACTTTTAGTAAATTAGCATATTACGTCATATGAGTATTATCAATGCTGTGGAGGTACATTCCCAACACTTCTCAATTGATAATCCTTTTCGAATAATCAATAGTAAAGTGTATGAGAAACTCAGCACTTTGCTTGACTTTCA
>NC_029776.3:21578035-21601520 GCF_000817695.3 Arachis duranensis
GTTAATCATCTTTCATTACCATTTGGATTAACACAAAAATTTTTGAATAACCACAATTTCTTGCTTGTCTCTCAACAAACGAGATTTGGTGTTTAATTTTGCATAAAACACCACCTTGGGAGAATGAGAATTTTTAATCTCTTTAATGTTGTGAATTATTAAGATTTTTCTCAAGTCCCAATAATTTCACGTGAACATCTTCACAAATTTTGGGACAACCCTTACAGGATGGCACCCAAAAGTCCTTTATTGTTTTTTTAACATCTACCTCTTTCTCTCTTTACTCTGTGCTTCTTTTAACTCTAACAATTTAACTTATGTTCTTTTTTGTCTCTTTCTGTTTTATTAGATATTTTATTTTCTATTTTTTTACTACTCTCTATAACTCCCATCTTCTTATTACTAATCTGAAAAATTTTTTAGGTTTTCCAATTTCAACATTCTTTTTTCTCTCCCATTGCCTCCTACATCTGGATTATTAATTGTAAAATTTAATAGGTTTTGGTCATAATAGATTAGATTGTTTGATTAGGCGTGTGTTAGAAATATGTTTGTTGGATATGAGTGTAATTGTTGTTGGTATTATGTAGAATTTTGAGTTGATGTGTTCATAGTTTTAGGTTGATGATCATTATTTGTGAATGCATATTATAGTTGGGATGTGTGTGTATTTATTTGGGGTGGTTAATTTTATTTATTATGAATTTAAGTCCGTTATGTTGCGGTAATTTGAAGCGCAGATTATTTTAGTAAACGAGAGTTAAGAAAAATTCTTTATTAACAGAATATAACTTATCCTAATAGGAACAATCTTAAAATTAGACTATCTCTAAAAGAGCTTAATACTTAATTACTTACTTGTTTTAGGACTAATTTAATTGGTTTAATAGATAAGTGGGTAAGGTGAAGAGCATGCTCCTTAAGAACAAGTATGTGTTTAACATAAAGACAAACATAATAAAGTAGTAAATTGATTTTCATTTTAAGTTACTTACGACTGTATGAGTCAAACTAACTCAAAATCCTCATTTTTCAATATCTTATTAATAACAAAATATTATATATATACTAAAATCAATCATTAAAATTAATATTTGTGTATAAATATATATGTATTTTAATTTATTTTTAATGTATATTTTATATTTAAATGTGTATTCCAACTTCAATCTTATTTAACGCTAATTAATGAAACTCACACAAAATTTCCAACAATTCTTTCAAAAATGATTTTGGCTCCTTAATGATTATTCATTTTAAAATAAAAATTAATTTTATTATCAATAATTATATCATCTATTTAATTTGATATATTTGATTAAAAAAATTGATTTATGATCTTAACATTTAACAAAATAAAATTCTATTATTATTTTAACAGTTTAGTTAAAAAGTGATTATCTAACACTACAAGGAGCACGGTTAACAGCGGCGGTTTTTTTCATGATCAGCGGCGGTTTAAAACCGCCGCAAAATCGTTTTCCGGCGGTTCACCAGACTGCCATGGATACGGGCGCCGCGGTTGGATTTGGCGGCGGTTTCCAGCAACCGCTGGCATAACCGCCGCTAAATCAATATTTCGCGGCACACTGACAGAAAACCGCCGCCGAATTTTGCTGGCACAATTTCCCTCATATTTACCGGCAGAATCTTAACCGCCGCAGTGTTATACGATATGTTTGACTGGCCGCACGTTTAGCGGCGGTTTTAAAAAAGCCGCTAAATGCTAATGTAGTTTCTGTCAGAGATTCCGGCGGTTACAAACCGCCGCCAGATATAATAGTTTCTACAATCATCAAACCAAAATAGAGGCGGTTTATAACCGCCGCTATGTAATATGAAATTTAAAAAAAATAAAAATTTAGAATTTTTCAAAAAATCACACCAAATTGGTTTAAAATATTATTCAATGATTTTTTAAAATTCTTCTTATATTTTTTATTATTTTAAAGATTGAATATTTTCAATCTTAGAATCTAAACTTGTATAAAAAACAAAATCGAGATATAAGCAAAACAGGAAATATATATATCCATGAAAATACGAACAAAAAAAAATCTCTTTCAAAGAGTTGCTCAGTCTAATTCAATAAAATGTTTGCTTCAATGCAACATATCTCCAATTCTAATATTCTAGTATTCACTCTATCATCCCACAAAACTCATCCCTGCAGCGATGTCTGGTGGCAGCTCCTCACCCTGCCGTTGAAACAAATAAATTAGAGCACTCTCCATCGCCTTCATCTTTTTCTTATCTGCTGCTACCTCATCCTCCATCGTCTTCCTCTTCAACTTCTCGCCTTCCAGCTGTGCCTCCAGTTCAAGCAGCTTCCTCTGAGTCTCCTCTTGTTGGACTCCGTTGCCAGGCCCATGTGAATTTGGACCGAAGAGTTGACTAGGAGTCGGTCCAAAACCCACACCACGTACTCTACCCGGTTTCTCTTTTCCGAAAACCTGAGCAATGGAATCATTCTGAGACAACACTCTAGATGACTCATCCTGTTGCTCAATCTCCTCAATTCTTTCCTACAGACACAAATTAGCAAATACAACAATTTTGTTGATGAGTCCATCTCATGTCAAAAACACACCAAATGATAACATAGGATGCCAAACACTATAACTAGCTGTAATGGATAAATAAAAATCATTCATTCAAATTCCTGCTCCCAACTATTTCCAAATTACGTCGAAGTTCAAAAAGTCTATAAACATAACAGGCAAATTAGCAATCACACTTAAAGTAAGCTGGCATATGAATTGTAAAAGTATCTAACATAGAGTATCAAACCATTCATCAAACAAGAACAAAAACAAAATAACATAGAAAATTAGACTATTACTCGGTGGCTTCTGTGGTGGCCAAGTATTCCATGACTAAAGGTGGCTAAGTATTGACTATCCAACCAAAGCTTGACATTTGGCAGGAGCGTTTGAAAAAAAATCTTTTAGCTGACTCCCTAATCAATAGTTACATTACATAGTGTGCGGAAAATTTTTTACAATAACCATAATCAAATCCAATCCCACCTCGTCAAGTGCATTACTATGCCAAATGTGACATTTAAACCGAACGGACAAGCTCAGCTTTCGCTGACTGAGACATCTAAACCGAAGCCAAAAGTGACAAAATGGCACCGTTAAAGCTCCTCAGCTCCATCGTTCAGAAGCTTCACGTGCTGCGACAAAAAATAAGCCTAACATTTTTACCTTCCACACTTCCACCGCTTGAATTGAAAGTTTCGCAAAAAACTCCAAAATTCTAACATATGTGACCTTCGATTTAACAGATCTCTTCTCAAGAGTAAAAGCAATCAGTGTTAAGCAGATCAAAAATAGCATTTTGGTTTTAAAATTACAAATTTGTCATTGGAATACTCAAATTTACCACACATTATAATCATTAATCAGGGAGTTGATTAAAATTTCTCTTTCAAACATTCATGCCAAGTGTCAAGCTTTGGTTGGATAATCAATACTTAGCCACTCTTAGGCATGAAGTATTTGGCCACCGTAGAACTCACCCTATTACTCTATTTGAGGTCATAACTTTATCTACCAATTATAAATAGTGGTACTTACACCGATTGCTCTTGCTTCATCATTCATGTAGGAGCCGTCCTTTTTTTTGTGCACTGCGATCCATAACTCCCCTCTTCCGACTATTCTCCCTTGTTGTTCCGACTGTATCAACAAATTTTATGCCATTACCGTTTTTCATACAATCAAGGCAATCTCAAGTCACAGAAATAGTCCAAAGAGTGAACAAAAAAAAGTAAAGTACCTCTTCTTCGATTCGCCGTGCAAAGCTTTTTGAACCGCCAGTGTGGGTATATTGTTGTTTTGATCGATTCTTTGCATTTTTCTTGCACTTCTCCTGTTGGTCCAGTAGAGACAAAAGGCGATCATAAGATGATCTAAAAAGACTCAATGCAACAATAATTTTCATAAAAATTGTGTACCAATGATATACTAGATTACCTGAGTTTCAGGTTTGGCGCGATAGTCAAGGAACCATCTCCAATGTTCTCGATCGATTCCCGGCGGACGGTTCTCAATATTTTGTTCAGTCGTGAACGTTGGCTCGAAATAAGCATTATACAACCTCAGCCTTGTCTCCTTCCAGGACTTCCCCATACTTTTCAAGATATTTTTTTTGATAAGTCCTTCGCTATCTTCATCAATGTGAAAAATTTGCTATACACATAACCAAAAATTTGTCAAATATTGTAAAAATAAGCAGATGTATTTTAAAGGCGATATAAACTTTTACCTTCACACATTCGTTATAGACTTTGTCCTTTGTAGTAATCTTACGCCAGCTTTCCTCACAGATAGAAAACTTTCCAAAGTCAGATCCTAGCAGACCAAGCACGCCACTCAACAATCCAGCTTCATTTCCAATGGCTTGCTTTGCTTTGTTGAACCTGAGTACGATCTTTCTACCATTAGGCCGTTCCATAGCCTCCCTCACGCTTAGTCTTGCCGGCTTCATTGTGCCATCAGAATCTATAAGCCAAACATAATACCTTATGTTTAAATAAATGGACAGCATGCGAGAGTAATAAAACTTAACAAGAGTCTAAATCAGGTTGAACACATCAAATTTAATAGCTAAATTACCGATTATCCTGACTTCCCAAAACTCTGTAGTCTTGCGTCCTTTGCGATTCTGAGCTCTAGAATCAACAAAGGATTCATCAGCTGCTTGATCAACAGAATCCACATCATTAGCATTATCTGCCGAGTTTACATGGCTTGGCTCCGAGTTTTGAATGTTAGTTGTGCTCGTTTGTGGAGCCGGCCTTGGTACACTGCGCGGCGGAAGGAATGGACGTGAAGTTTGAGGGACACTATCACCACTGTCCGGGAGAATTTCAGAGTCATCGCAGTGGGAAGCCGAGGCCGGAGGCGGGACCGGAGGCGGAGCCGTTTGTGGTTGCTGACATCCTGGTCCTACTTTTGGTTTTCTTGTGAAACGACCTTTTCTAGCCATCATAAATTTTATAGGGTGCCTGTTTCAACCAGAAAATAAATTAAAATCAAGAGTCAAAGCACATTCATGCTGTTTTGGTAAATTTGTTACAACCAAAATTGAAATATAACTCATTGACTAATTCATATAGAAAACATAACTCTAAACATGGATATTAGATTACATATATTTGGAAATATAATTTCTGCCTAGGAATCTCAGATACTCCTAAACATTTCTCTGAAGAAGATCCACATACATTCAAGAGTGTAGCACATGCAAACGGCAAGTCCAAATTTCATAACCGTGTTCCATATATAGCTTTGGGCTTCAAATATCACATACACTATATCCAATAATAATATAATTTTATTCAATATCTCCTTTTACTGCCATGAACATTCTAACGATAATAAATGGAGTAGGTTAATATATTTATTTAAGGCTAAGTGACTAAATAGGACAAATCTATGCTAAACGGCCACGCTGGTGACTGCAAACGGGGTAACATCTAATTAGAAGCTCTCATAAGTTCCTGAATCAGTCAATGCATTTTTAATACTAAGTCAAGTATACTTCTAAAAGAGTGGTGCATTTTAAACTACCAAATCTAAAACTTGTATACCCTTCCGATACACAAACTCCGAAGTCCCACTCCTCCGTTCCCAACTTTACATTGAATTTTCCTCTCCATAACATTCCTACTTCTGCATCAAATTAAGCCTTTTCAAGTGATATTTGCATTTCAGTGGTACAAATTATACAACCCAAATTAGCCCATACATAAAGCGGACGTCAAGCTATGAATTTTAGATCAGGAAACTACAGAGCAGGTTATAATAGTGTAGCCTCAAGTCAGCAACAAACTGAATCAAAATAAATCCTCTTAGTTCATTAGAATTCATAAGTTCTTATTCTATTACGGGGACTATACACCTTCATATTAGCATTCTATTGTGTTCACCTCTTACCGATAATAAAATAGGCTTACGGTAAAAGGAACAAAACAAATTTCAGTCATATTAAGAGCACCCACTGAAATCAACAATTTTAACATCACCCATTTTGGTGTTAGAAAGAGGGAGGGTTACCGGAGCAGAGACATTGGGCCAACAGTAATCCCGACCGGAAGACGACCACACGGGCGGAGAGACCTGAGCGACCGGCAGCCCGTCGAGACCCAGGATCCGACGCGAGTTAACAATTTTTCGTTGGAGCCCGAGATGTCAAAGCTTCTATGGGTTGGGGGTGCCTTCGTTAAATGTTTTTGAGTTAGGGTTGGAGTGTATAAGGATTGGGGAGCAGATGATATGACTATCGCAGAGGCTGGGGTATGAAAATTTCAATCAAAGGAGTATAATATAATTTGGCGGGTCTTTGAATTTGCCTAAAACCCAAATCCCTAACTTCTGCCTTTTAAAGCAAATATATTAATAAGATAAAATAATGCATCAGTAACAAAATCCAATTGAAAAATGCACTATGTTAGCCATGACGCAAAATTGTATAGGGGTTAGTCGATATAATAATAATAATAATAATAGTAGTAGTAGTAGTAGTAGTAGTAGTTTTATTTATGTTAAAGTTGTGTCATTGATTTGGGACTTGATGACAACCCTTTCAAGTTTTTAGCAAGATTTAAAAAATACCCGCCTTTGAACTTGCTCAATAATAGTGTGAGTTCTTGATTAAAATACAAATATATAGAAGTTTACGTGACTCATAATATCTATCAAATATGTGTATGATATAATATATACAAAATTCATTGCGTCTTCTCCCAAAGAAAACGTCAATTTTTGTCATGTCATTTTCGCAGTTAACAAATTATTTATTTAATATAAATATTATTTGTTGTGCTTACTGAAAATTATTTTTAAAGTTTCATTCATAAATCTTATGATACAATAAAGTTTATTTAAAATTTATCTTTTAAATAAATTAAACACCAGCAAATGAAATATGTATAAAAATAGACTGCAGAGGTTTTTATTGTGGCACGGAATAGTGATAAATTCATTAATTAATCAACTCTAAAAAACAATAACTGTACCAATATTGACTAAAATTCGCATTCCCCAAGTTCTCTAACATGATAAAACGTTCCAACAAGAACAATCTCAAAATAAATAGCCTGAGTAGTTATAAAGTCACGACAAAAATAATGAACAAGGTTCGACTTTCCTAAATAACCTGAATTGGAAATCTTCAGATAACCTAAAGCACTGTCCTCACGGATTCAAGTACCGTGTTGCCCAATTAGCCAAGTGCCATGCCTTCTTCGTTTCAGGAGACATTCCACTGTAAGGATATTCATTCTCATCTGGCGTTTTGTTGAGGTCATATGACAGCAGGGAGTAATTTCGTCCTGCAGAAGTGGCCTCATCAGACCCATCAGAGGAGACAACGTCCTCTTTTTCCATCGAATCTGGAACCACCTCTCCTGGTGTTTCGGATGCATATTGAAAATTGGGTCGAGATAACCCTGAGAGTTGTGCATCATATCCAAACACAATAAAAAAAATTAAAGAATTAGAGTCCGAATACAATCCTAAACATTATTAACATTGCATATATCATGTCTGTCTTACTGTCCCATAGTCGTTCAAGGCCATGTTCTATTATAATAAAATAGGCTTACGGTAAAAGGAACAAAACAAATTTCAGTCATATTAAGAGCACCCACTGAAATCAACAATTTTAACATCATCCATTTTGGTGTTAGAAAGAGGGAGGATTACCGGAGCAGAGACGTTGGGCCAACAGTAATCCCGACCGGAAGACGACCACACGGGCGGAGAGACCTGAGCGACCGGCAGCCCGTCGAGACCCAGGATCCGACGCGAGTTAACAATTTTTCGTTGGAGCCCGAGATGTCAAAGCTTCTATGGGTTGGGGGTGCCTTCGTTAAATGTTTTTGAGTTAGGGTTGGAGTGTATAAGGATTGGGGAGCAGATGATATGACTATCGCAGAGGCTGGAGTATGAAAATTTCAATCAAAGGAGTATAATATAATTTGGCGGGTCTTTGAATTTGCCTAAAACCCAAATCCCTAACTTCTGCCTTTTAAAGCAAATATATTAATAAGATAAAATAATGCATCAGTAACAAAATCCAATTGAAAAATGCACTATGTTAGCCATGACGCAAAATTGTATAGGGGTTAGTCGATATAATAATAATAATAATAATAGTAGTAGTAGTAGTAGTAGTAGTAGTTTTATTTATGTTAAAGTTGTGTCATTGATTTGGGACTTGATGACAACCCTTTCAAGTTTTTAGCAAGATTTAAAAAATACCCGCCTTTGAACTTGCTCAATAATAGTGTGAGTTCTTGATTAAAATACAAATATATAGAAGTTTACGTGACTCATAATATCTATCAAATATGTGTATGATATAATATATACAAAATTCATTGCGTCTTCTCCCAAAGAAAACGTCAATTTTTGTCATGTCATTTTCTTTGGTGCATGCTTGTGCATGATCGACCATGTCCTTTATATATGTGTGGGTAGGATTGGAAGAAGAAATTTGTTGTAGAGTTATATGAGATTGTAAAAAATATAAATGTTATTAAAGTGATTAGTATTAAGAATTCTTTGTATAGTGTTATAGCAGTTAACAAATTATTTATTTAATATAAATATTATTTGTTGTGCTTACTGAAAATTATTTTTAAAGTTTCATTCATAAATCTTATGATACAATAAAGTTTATTTAAAATTTATCTTTTAAATAAATTAAACACCAGCAAATGAAATATGTATAAAAATAGACTGCAGAGGTTTTTATTGTGGCACGGAATAGTGATAAATTCATTAATTAATCAACTCTAAAAAACAATAACTGTACCAATATTGACTAAAATTCGCATTCCCCAAGTTCTCTAACATGATAAAACGTTCCAACAAGAACAATCTCAAAATAAATAGCCTGAGTAGTTATAAAGTCACGACAAAAATAATGAACAAGGTTCGACTTTCCTAAATAACCTGAATTGGAAATCTTCAGATAACCTAAAGCACTGTCCTCACGGATTCAAGTACCGTGTTGCCCAATTAGCCAAGTGCCATGCCTTCTTCGTTTCAGGAGACATTCCACTGTAAGGATATTCATTCTCATCTGGCGTTTTGTTGAGGTCATATGACAGCAGGGAGTAATTTCGTCCTGCAGAAGTGGCCTCATCAGACCCATCAGAGGAGACAACGTCCTCTTTTTCCATCGAATCTGGAACCACCTCTCCTGGTGTTTCGGATGCATATTGAAAATTGGGTCGAGATAACCCTGAGAGTTGTGCATCATATCCAAACACAATAAAAAAAATTAAAGAATTAGAGTCCGAATACAATCCTAAACATTATTAACATTGCATATATCATGTCTGTCTTACTGTCCCATAGTCGTTCAAGGCCATGTTCTATGAGCTTGAATTCCTCCCGTGATGCAACATCAAGTTCAACGACCAGAGTATTTTCATAGCGTGCCTACACAAATTTCCAAAATTAACATGATTAATAAGAAGACTTATCAACCAATTATCAAACAAAAAGATATTAGGACAACAAGATATTGCCCAGGGAATTAAGATACTGCTCAGAACTAACTACTTATCTTTTAGAAGCCTTTACGACCCATGTACCATTTTCATGAATAATTGGGTGCTTTGATTAGCCTCTGCTTACGATTCCACTTAATTGAGGTCCGGGAAAAAAAGTAATAAATATACGAATACTAGCTATGAAGTTCCATACATATGGTAATGAACGAGCTAATAATTTTCTTTGACATAATACTTTATATTTGAATACTAGTTATGAAGCTCTAAGAAGAAATTGAAAATAAATAGCCTGACATGGAATCCAATAAATTTTGGGCAAATTATACTGACCCCTCCTAAAGTTTGGTTAAATTTACTGTGAATTCCTTTTATTTGCCCAAATCACATTGAAATTGACTGTGAAATTCACCTTTTAGAAGAGTTCTGTATTATCTTTATATTGGTGTTCTGTGTCACATTTTATAGAATATAAAAATACCAATGGTATCTAAAATTTATGAGAGGGTTGAATTTCATCTAAATTCTTTGAGCTCACATCATGCCAACACAACCAAGGGGAAATAGAGTTTACTCTGATCTAAAAAATACAATTAAATATCCATCCTCAATGGTGACTCAGCTTCTTTAATTCTAATCATTATGGGATGAACAAAAATTCACGTATAAATGCAACACTGTTTCCCTTGTATCCATTTTACCAAAACAGCACAAGGTAGGAATTAAGTTACATGGATAGAGAGATGTGGTTTAAATTAGATAAATGGAAATGAAAAATAGGAAGCATTACCTTCGCCTCGTCAAGTATTTTCTGTGTGAACCACAATTCCGTACTTGTTATAAACTCAAACCCGAATTTAGCCCGGTACTTTCGGTCCCAAAATAGCAATTCCTAAAAATTTAACATAACCTCATGAAATCGGTTTCAACAAAAAATATGACAAGGAAAAACATACTAATTAATTGGAGTTTAGGCAAACAAACCCTCATCAGAGAAGCTGGCGCTTGGGAAATGGCTCGATAGAGGTGACTTTGTCCAGAAAATGCATCCAGCCATGACTGTATACGCGACTCTTTGAACCACAACTGCCTTGCAAAGGATGTTGCGTGGTCCAACGAAGAGAATGGAGACGCCTCTATCATCTTCTCTGCGAACCAAGCACTTCTAGTAATGAGATAGAAGTCTCGGCTCTCCAATTTCCCTGAAAGGCAACGGAGATAGAACGAACGTACAGGGACAATTAAAAAATGTGATTGTAGGAAATCTTATATGAGAGGCAACAGTTAGATGAAATCGATTTATATCATAACCAAGTCAAATCAATGAGCTTTATATTAGGGGATACATTTTAAATAATAAGAAATAACTGAATCTAGATATCTTTTCGAGTAATGAAATAAATATAATACAATCAACTATCTCTCCTAGGTGAATCAATACAGTAGTATATATGCATGAAATCCCGTGAATATGAGCTACATCCATCATGGAGTAATGTACTTTATGACTCAGCGGCCTCATCACAATCCTCATTCATGCCATGAGTAGATTCCTCTAAAACCTCATCTCTTGTCAACCGCAGGCCTTCGACATCAAATTCAGGCAAGCTCGTCATACAAAACTGGGGGTGAAAGTCGACCTCACAATGTTCATAATCTTCGCCCATGTCAAACAAATCTCTTGGCATCACATGGACTACTACACTCCATCCGTTGTCTACCTCATCCTCCACGTAGAACACAAGACGCGCCTCAGATGCTAGGATGTACGGCTCATCATCTTCTCGTTCACCGGTGTGAATTGGATTGGCAAAATTGACACAGGTATGACCCAACTCGTCTTGTCGTATGCCTCTGCCCGACGTGGTGTCTGCCCAGAAACACTTGAACAAGACTACATTGAACTGACCACTGTAATTTAGCTCGATGATGTCTACTAATCTCCCGTAGTACGAGACACCGCCGACGGCAACATTGACATCCCGTTTGCTTGCATAACTCCTAGTATCCGAAGTGACATAAATCCCGCTATTTTGTGTTTTCATCCCTTCCTCCCTCGAGATGGTTCTAAATTTAAATCCATTGACGTTGTAAGCTTGATAGCGTCTGGCCTGAGCAAGGGGTCCACAGGCAAGCCATTGCAACTCGTTCGAATGACTGGTGCTTCCAAATGGGACCTATAATTGAACCATTAGAGGCAAGAAAGCATCAAAGGGTAGTGGAATCCTATGATATTAAGGATTACCTGATGCCTAAACCAGTTGGGAAATTCTCTGTGCACCGCACTGTCTATAAGAGACTGGGACCTTGTTCTGCTTCGCATTTTTCTCTTTGTGATGGCTCTGTACTCACTATGCACAAATCAAAATAATATTCACCTTTATTATTGTTAAAGCTATATTGGCTCGCTGGATAATTTTAGAATTCGGTCCCGATACTTACTCTAAGAATTTCTCTACGGCAATGCAGTTGACCAGTACATGACGATGTGCCTGAAGAATTTCAGTGGGGGTCAAAGTAAAAAATGAAGCAGCCCCGACCGCCTTTCCAACTTCTGGGAACATGCTGGTAGCCTCACTGGGCAGGGCATCGCTCGGCCGATCGTCAACCCGACTTGGTCGGTTGATCCTAGTCTCAACGTTATCTAGATATCTTGAACAGAACGTCATAATCTCTTCTGACAAGTAGCCCTCTGCAATAGATCCCTCCGGTTGTGCCCTATTACGCACGTACTGCTTCAGACGGCATAGGTACCTTCGGGAACAGAACACATAAAATTATAGGTGACAGCTATCCTAAAAAAATAGATCGAAAAAGCATAGGTAGATTTCTACCTCTCAATTGGGTACATCCACCGGTAATGCACTGGGCCACCGAGGCGTGCCTCCTCGACCAAATGCACCGTTAGATGAACCATGACTGTGAAAAAGGAAGGTGGAAATATCATCTCCATGTGGCATAGAGTATGGACCACACGATCCTGAAGGAGAGGTAGTTGACGAGGATCTATGCATTTGCTGCATAATAGTCGAAAAAAGGCTGATAACTGAGCCAAGACAGCGGACACTTGGGTGGGCAATACATGCCTTAACGCAATTGGCAAGAGATGTTCCATTAGAATGTGGCAGTCATGACTCTTCAAGCCCGATAACTTGCGCTGTTTTAAATCAACACATCGAGAGATGTTGCTAGAGTACCCGTCTGGAAAGACCACATTCTTGATAGTCCTAAGAAATACCTCCTTCTGTGGATTTGACATGGTAAAGACTGCAGAGGGATACTTTCCACCTTCAAGTGGCCACATATCATGCCTGATTCCCATCAACTGGAGATCTTTTCGAGCTTTTAGGTGGTCTTTGGATTTACCACTCTCGTTCAACATGGTGAACACAATGTTGTCACACACATTCTTCTCTATGTGCATCACATCTAGATTGTGACGTAATTCGTTGTTCTCCCAATATGGGAGATCAAAGAATATACTCCTCTTTTTCCAGGGAGACTCGTCTTGTACCCCGGTCTGCTGTACGCGCCTTCTTTTACCGCCCACCGCTTGCACCTTACCGTGTGAGACTGGCACACCCTCCAACTGTCTCAAGATATCCCGGCCAGTGAGTTTGACAGGGGGGGATCTATAATCTACCTTTCCATCAAATCTAATCCGGTCCTGTCTATATTTGTGATCGTGATTCAGGAAGCGACGGTGACCCATGAAACACCATTTCTGACTGAAGGTGAGTCGCCTAGTCTCAATGTCCAGATTGCACGTGGGGCAAGCTCTCCCGCCGTACGTATTCCAACCAGATAAATTGCCCAATCCAGGAAAATCGCTGATGGTCCACATCAACGCAGCACGCATCTTGAATGTTTTCTTCTCACTGGCGTCGTATGTATCAACACCGGCCCACAACTGCTTCAACTCATCGATCAGTGGCTGTAAGTAGACATCTATGTCATTGCCAGGCATTTTAGGACTAGGAATAATCATGGAGAGAATAAAGTTGGTTTGTTTCATGCAAATCCATGGGGGTAGGTTGTACGGAATAAGAATCACTGGCCATATTGAGTACTTTGAACTGAGGTTTCCATAAGGATTGAAGCCATCACTAGCCAGGGCTAAGCGAACACTGCGCGGGTCGCCAGAAAAGTCAGTATATCTCCTGTCAAATGCTTTCCAAGCCTCGCCGTCCCTGGGATGCCTCAAGGAACCGTCAGAATTGGTTCCTCTCTTGTGCCACAACATGTCCACTGATGTCTTGCTGGACATGAATAATCGCTGCAACCGTGGAATCAGAGGAAAGTAGCGGAGAATCTTCGCTGGCAGAGGCTTTCCATTCTTTTTGACAGTGGCATTGATCCTTACTAAGGAATTCTTCCGAGTCTTTTGCTTCCACCTAGATGCTCCACACTGTTTGCACCTAGACAGGTCTTGATCGGAGCCCTGATACAGCATGCAGTCATTTGGACATGCATCTATCTTCTTATACTCAATACCGAGCTTCCTTATGATTCTCTTGGCATCGTGCAACGTCTTCGGAATCACTGCGTGCTCAAAGGCATCCCCCAGTAGCTCTAGAATCAAACCAAAAGCCTTGTCACTCACTCCGCACATGCACTTGATATGGTAGAGCCTCACCAAGAAAGACAGCTTCGAGAATTTTGAGCATCCCGGATACAATTCCTGCTCACCATCGTCCAGCAAGTCGTGCAAGGCACGAGCCTCGCGGCTAGGTTCGTCAGATATGAACGGCAGCCCCTCCGCAACGTTTCCGACATGCCCATTAATCGAGTCTTCATCATCACTCTGCAGTCCCGGCAAGTTGAATGCGTCGTGGACCATGTCACGAATTTGATCTCCTAAATTTACAGTGGGTTCTAGTTCTTCCCTACCGTTGGGTCTCTCATCTACTATCCTCTCACCGTGATGTAACCAGAAGGTATAATTAGGGGGAAAGGGTTTCATTAGAAGATGATCGTAGGCGTCCTCTCTAGTTTGGAAAAATCGGAACCCGCACAAAGGGCATGGACAGTGTATCATCCCATCGGATGATGAATTGGCAAATGCGAAGTCAAGGAATCTATTCAAACCATCCCTATACTCTACACTACCTCGTGGCTTTGTAATCCAGCTCTTGTCAATGTCTAAATAAATGAAACAGCTCAGACAGCTAAATTAATAGTAAAAAATTACATTAAACTATAAAAAAAAAGATGAAAAAATGGGGTGTGTGTCAATGAAAACCAATAACATTTTATCACAATTATGAGATAGGAGAGTACCATACGTAGTAAACTAGACAGTATATTGCAAGCAGAGCTATGTAGAAAGGTATTGGGGAGGTTGCTTACTCATTGTCAAAATGTGTGCTTTTTAAAAAATTACTGGTAGAAAGAATTGCTGATCCGAAGTCCAAAAAATGAAATTACAAAGAAGGAAAAACCTTAAAAAATGAGGAAAAAAACAATAGGGGTAAAAGTTAGATTTATGTAATAATTAATAAGAAACTAAATCACAAAGAACAGAAACCTCAAATACAAATTTTCAGCCCTTAATTACGGGTTAACTCAAACAATCCAGATATCACAAGCCCAAGGCTATATTTTCTTTCAGTCAACACTATGCTGGCAAATGAACCACAAGTAGATAAATTAAATAAATAAAACGAACATTCAATTACAAAGCTCGAATATTGTTTCGAATATTGGATAATTAGTGCTCTGCAACATATTATTTTATCTATTGATAAACCGGGATGCTTTGCACTAAGCTTTAAAAGAAAAGGGTATATGGGAATGCTAGCCCCATATACAGGACCAAAAAGTAAGTCTCTCAGAGCACAAGTGTTCTAATTTGTAAGTGTATTCATATAGAGTAAGAAAACTGTACTAATAGCAATCAAACACAGCACAAAATAGAGAGACCAATGTCATAGACCTGTTCTAATAATGGCAGTGAAAGAAAACAAACAACACACAGCTTCACTCTCCATAGAACACACTCTAATAATATATTTAATCAATTAATTAAGGAATTAAAAATTAAAAGTGTAAGTAAATAAGATGGGGGCTTGATGCAGAGACATTCCCAATGCATTAGAGACAAATAATTATTTTGAGTTAAATGACAACTCTAATAATTAACATGCATGCATGATTCATACGCCTTCATTCTCACTCTCATATATATATATATATATATATATCTTAATTTCATATAAGATACTAGCGTTTAAAAATTAAACTATTATTGGTACTATGCATTTATTTTTGATATTTTAATCAAATAGGGGGTCGAAAAAAGTATAATTTGGCTCAGTTTAACCAAAAAGAATGAAAAATAAAAATTGAAACATGCCTCACTTTTGTATAACATATACAACAATTTCTCCACCAATAATAAACACATAAACCAGTCAAGCTAGCTAGCGGATAATACAAATGTAACTACTATATTCTGAAACAATTTTCTAACATGCATGAAAGCTGCCAAACATGAAATAGGACTAGGTTCACACTATACAGCAAGTGTAATCAATGATTTAGACACAATAAACCAAATTTTCTGATAATGCAGCCATCACAGGAACCAAGCAGCAAGGAGAATTTAAAATTGTACAATGACATGTACAGGCTTCAAAGAGATTCAACTAAGCAAGCATATAGAAAATTGTTTCATCAAAGGCATTTGATTGGATCAACATTATCATATCAAAATTTTGTTGAAATAAAATGTTAACCTTATCTAGCAGAAACTAGGGCCAAGTAGTAGAGTTGAGCAGATTCCAATTTTGTATATTGCTTATAACGCTTTAATAGTATCATAGTTTACATCAGTCTCAATTCCTTTTGAGTATTTTTCAATTTTCTTACAGAAGAAATATCAATTCTAATCCTCACAAAGGCTAAAGAGGAATAGTACAATAATAGTAAATCAAGATCATCATATACATATATAATAAGAAACTAAGCAGCAAGGAGAATTCTTAATTGTACAATGACATGTGTATGCTTCAAAGAGATTGAACTAAGCAAGCAGGTACAAAATTGAGTACTGATAAAATAAAATATATATGCTTCAAAGACATTGCTAGTTACTGCTGAATGGAATTCTATTCCATTTAACACCTCTAACTTTAACTTGGCATGCAGTGCACATTCTGTGGCAGGGATGGTATAATGGCAATGATTGAAGGAAGAGACCAACCTCTTACTCATTCACAAAGTCATTCAGGGAAGTATGTAAACTAACTATTATAGTTCAACAACTCAAGGAGAGGGCGCTGTCAACATCGTCGGCGGTTAAAGTGGTGCGGCGGGAGTGGCGCATGCACTTGATAGATTCCTGCATGATGTCGCGGAGGCGGTATTCGACGTCGGGAGCGAGGGAGAGAGCGACATCGGGGGACAAGTTCGTAATTCCGATGCTCTGAGCAATCACTTCTATTCTCTCCTTCCCTACTATGCTCATTCCCACTCACCTTCTCTAATTTCTCGTCCAATTCCTTTCAGTGATGCAACTGCAACTGAAAATTAGTAAATTACTTCAACTTCAACCTTCTTCTCCTCCTTCTTCTTCTTCGCTTCAATTTGCTGTAGCTCCTTCTTATAATACCAGAGTACTGGAGCCAGTGTCAGTTCCAATTTTTTAATATTTAATTTTCACAAGGATTGATTAGTCAATTAGTTAATTAATCAATTAAAATATATAGCTATATGCAGTAAATAGCAACTTAATATAATTTCAAAGAAATCCCTCTTTGAAATTTATTTACAAAATAGCAACTTCAATACTCCAACGGTCCAACCAAAAGAGGCTTATAACTTAAATAAGTAATAAACTAATAATAATAAATGAATGCGCCTTCGTGGTGGTGGAAGGGCCTCATACAGTCGTACGAAATTTTATTGAGTAGTTTTTGGGTCCGAATTAAACTTTTTCCCAAGTAACTATGGGCCTTACATTGTTTTTGGACGACACTATGGGCCTAACATAAGTCACAGAAATAGTATTAAAGTATCTAGAGAGGCCCAACATCTGCCAATGACCCATGTAAAAAAATCATATGATTTATAAAAATAAATACAAAAATATGCATACAAAAATTAATTATTAAATTAATTATTTATATAAAATATATATTATAATATAATATATATAAATACATAATAACTACTTTAATGAATAATTTTTTGTATAGACATAATATTTTTGGTAAATTCACCTTTAAAATATAATAAACTTGTTTTAGTGTCATGTTAAAGTGATGATATAATCGTTAAAATGTCATACTTAAGATAAATGGATCACAGGCCATTTTATCTCTGTTATCCTAATACAAAACAATATTATTTAGTCTATAATTAATATTTTTAAGTTTTTAAGAACAAATAGTCAAAAAATAAAAATATTAAGAATTTAAGTATCAAAGATACATTTTTTACTCTTTTTTTGGGTGAAAATAGGGTCAAAAGACCCAAAACAGAGAGGAAAAAAAAAAGACAAATGATTAATTATGGCCTCCCATCCTTATGGCACTCAAACTATCCATGAGCAGAGCATGATTAATGTTATCAGGAGAAATTTCAAATATATAAATACCTATGGGATGCTCTTGACCCTTCTTGGCAAATATATCAGCAATAGAGTTACCTTTTCTAGGGATGTGCAGCCAAGTTACATGTTCCAAGTGACGGACAAAAATCTTAATATCTTTTAAGAGAGATTTGCATGAGTGTGAAGAGGGACAACCACTCTTTACAAAACTCAGCGGCATACTAGAATCAAATTCAATGACTAAACTATTAAAATGATGCGCAACAACAATTTGAAAACCTTTAATAATATCCCATAATTTAGCTTGCATTATTGAATAACTTTTCAAATTATTGGAGAAACCCAACATGAACTTGTCCATATGGTTTCTAAAAACTCCACCACATATTGTGTTGTTGTTGTTAGAGAAGAAAGAACCATCAACGTTCAGCTTTATACTATGTTTCGGAGGCAGATTCTAGCATATGAAGTTAGTAAATGCAGCACTATAACTCTTGAAAGGTTTTCAAACCTCAAAATATTCTGAAATTCGGCGCTCCTAACTTTGATAGATTCAGCAGTAGCAATGGGATTAGTCATGTATCCTTCAAAAATCAATTTGTTGTGAAAAGAACCAAAGGAATGAAATTGTAGTACCAAATAAACAAGACCACTCATTGTTTGTAGAGAGATTGATAATGAGCCAGTCACATTTATTTTATTGGAAGAAGTTATTAGCATTTTCCTAAGCTTAAAGGCGTTGCCAAACAAGACATGAATAAGGGTAATCTCTTAGAACGTGAAGAACTATTTCACTATCATGGTTGCATCTCGGACAATTCTAACTAGATGTCATGTGTCTCTTTCATCTTTTTTTATTGATGAGGATGGCCTCCTGAGCTGCTAACAACAAAAAAGTTCAGATTCTCTCAAGCCCATTTCAACTCCAAAACAGAGAAAAAATCAGTAAGATAAGTCTTCAAATCATGTAGACTAATTACTTGAGTAGCATGTTGATCAAGTTTGTCCAATTTTAGCACCCAATTATACTCCCAGAATTTGATTCGCGAGCCACCTCTAATTCTCCAAATGGCGTTCTTCTCAACATTTTTCCAAACATAATTTATTCCTTTCCAAAGATCGGATATATCATTTCTTCTTGCAATAGTCGGGAGGATATCATTTCCGAAGTTATATTTTGACCTTAGGACTTTGACTCATAAAGAGTCTTTCTTTTCCACCAAACCCCATCCTATTTTCATCATGAAAGCATAATTTGTGTCCTTAGCATGTCTGATGCGAAGGTCCCTAGAATTTTTGTAGTGGCTCTCTTCCAACTAATGAGATGAATTTTTTTGTTTTGATCAGTTTCTCCCCAAAAAAAGTTCTTGTAAGAACAATCAATAACATTACTAGTAGTAACAGGTAGAAAAATAATTTGCATAGTATAACTAGGAAGAAAAGTAAGAATAGATTTCACCAGGATTGCTCTTTTTGCAAGAGATAAAGTGTTCACTTTTCAGTTGTTGAGTCTTGAATTAATCTTACTAATAATGTCATTACAGGTGTCTTTAGAAACTCTTGAATAATAAAAGAGGGGCACTCCAAAATAATTTTTCAAGTCATTAGTTCTAGAGAATTGGAGATTATTGCTGATTTCCTCTCTAATGTTTTTATCCACATTCTTGAAAAAAAAATTCGGTCTTCTTAGTATTCTCTTTCTAGCCAGAACTCAGGCAAAATGCATCAAGCACTTTGTTGATAATTTCTACCAATTTCACAGTGGCCTCAACAAACAAAATTAGGTTATCAGCAAAAGAGAGATTTGAGAGGTTTGGGTCACATCTCTTAAGTTGAATAGGTTTTCAGAAGCCATATTCACATGCCGCACATATAAGGTGGAATAGGTGCTATAACAAACCAACTTCTAACATATCATGATCACACTGGAAACTAAGTGTTACTAACTTATTTTTCTTAACTTTAACTAGTATTTATTATATGAGCTTGATTCATTGTTAAAATGTAGTTATTTTGCGAGGAATTTTTTTTTGAAAATATTTGGTTTAATAAGCAGAAACATTCATAGATAAAATTGCAAGTAATAATATATAAAACAGTTATAAACAACCACACATGTGTACATCTGAAAATAGTTAACAACACACAGTCATCCAGTCTTTAACAATGTATAGATCTTGATTATGACACCCCTAGAAGTAGTCAAATAATATATATACCAGATAAATTAGGCTCTGATACCAGATATACCCGAAGTGGATCTAGGAGGAAGGATAAGGAGAAAGAGTAAAGATATAATTAATGTTGATTAATTATATGAATGCAGATGCAAAGGCAAAAATTAAATATGAAGTTAGATGCGGGTGTAGTTCGCACGCATATGCAAGTTAGTATGAAGTTAGATATGGTGGTAGTCCGCACACATATGCAGATGCAGAAGCTTTAAATAAAAAATACGAAAATGAAGAACTGAAAAATTTTTATTGAATAAAATTGAAGAAAACTTGGAAAAAGAAAAGATAAGAGTAAAAAGCTTACAAAGGATTCTCAGAGCCTCTTGTTCTAATTTGTCTTTCTATTCTTGCGTTTCTAAAAATTTTGCCTCAGATTGTTGCTGAAGCATGCATTTATAGGCCTAAAATTTTACTGTTTCTACAGTTCAGGTAATGTTGACCTACATTATAGCTACAATTCCGGTTAATAATTTTACAAATTGAAATAGAAAATTTTGTGAATAACTTTAATCTTCTTGTAGATTAATTCCGAAGCAATCATCTTTATTTTGAACATAATCACTGGAAGAGGCCATTGAGGAATTTGGATCTTGTTTTTCTTCTTGGTCTTCTTCAGCTTGAAGTAGCTGTAAGATTTGCTGTAAATTTTTTATAAATGATTCTTTGGATTGAGACCCTGCAAAAGCTGCTGCAATATGGGTCTTTTGATTTAGAAATACAGATGTTTCTTGATCTATTGCCTTGACAAATTTAGGATGTTCTTTGAACCATTTCCTTACTTCGTCAGGATGAGCCATAGTTGAGTCGAATTGGGACCACCATTTGATGTATGCATTTCTTCGAAGCATTGGTGGCGTTTTAGGATGATCTGGTTTGCCATACATGTATTTCCATGAGAAAATTCATGCCAATACAAATGTAGAAAAGAACTTCAAGTCAACAGTGATACTAGATTCCTGTTAGTCAAATTTGTGTTTGAAAACCTTGAGCCCTTCATCGGCAGGTGGGGTTAAAATTTCAGGTAGTGTGTAACACCCTCACTACCATAATGTCACGCTTCCGATTGCGCCACTCTGATAGCAAGAAGTATTACCACGAATTCATATACTTAATAATAAAATAGGAGTCTTTGACTCAAAACCGTATCACTGTTTTCTTTGAAAAACCTAAAAGATACTTTATCTTGAAATCAGACAAGCATATACATATGTACAAAAGTTCTTACATAAGTAGTTTATGAATATAATATACATACAGAACAATACAATTCTTGTCCCTCTTTTAAAATATAATATTGATGGCAAGGGAAAAATAAATAATAATTAAACTAATTTAACAACAAAATCATATAAGCAAAGCTGCGATTAAACTCTTTGTAAGCCTCTTCGTTCGTCTCTTGAAAAGATAAAGCTGTAGGGGGTGAGAACCTAACCACACGGTCTCACCACAGAGTTTCAGAATTGCCATAAGAAGATATTTAATAAGAAAATCACTTTCAAACTCAGTGATTATCATTGTCTTTTGAATCCTTTGAAAACCGATTATTTAACAAAAAAAATTCAATTTTTTTTTAAAAAGTCATTTAATTAACCATAAATTCAAACTCCCTTTTCAGATAAAAGAATCTTAAAAGTTTTTTAACAGTATGAATGACCAACCTGTTCCAAATATAGGTTTATTAAGTCTATGCTGAACCAGCTTGATATTTCATACTTTACTAAACCACAACTCAAACCAATCATGGCCTCCGACTCATCACATAATCAATCACAACTTCAGGCCCAAACAACTCAATCAACATCCAATTCACCACAACCCAACCAATTTTAGTCACAAACACAATCAAAAGCAGTTAGATCAAGTATAGCAATTAGCAATTAAATAGAAATATTCACATAGGCAAACCAATTACAATATGCACAGCCAAACAATGTCACATAGATGCATATGATGAATACCTGCCCTATGGCTAATTAGCTTATTTGTCAGTTATAATGCCAACCCAACATGTCCTGGTAGCTAACCATTGGACATTCCCTCTGTACAGACATCCCCAAGCTCAATAATATTCATTGAAATGTTCGGTCAACAATCCCATTCCGTTCCATTCATCAACAATTCTAATTCAAAATATAATTCATTCTTTTCTAAGTAAATCAAACTTAAAACATATAATCTTTAAAACCAAATCTTTTTAAATAATTACTTCAACAAATCTTCTAATTTTCATAAAATTTCGACAGTATATCCTCTAAAATTCGGACTCTGCCACCCTTTTCGGGTCCCATCCAAACATTTCTCAAACCCTTCTCAACCATTTTTAAATCTCAATTATTTTTCAAAATTCAACCATTTCTAATATCAAATCCTCTCAAATATTAAATCATTTATAAAATTAAACTAATTCAAAATCAAATCGCTTCCAAATTCAATTCATTTTCATATTTCATATTATTTTCAAAGCCGATTCATTTACATTGTCAAATTAACTTTAAAATTAAGAAAACCACACTTCATAATAACAACTAAATAACTTTTCAAACCAATTTCTCATCAACAACTGCACACTACTCAAGCAATCAATAATTCAGTCCAGCAAATAGCCATATTCACGAGACAAACATAATCACAGAAATATATTTTTCACATTAATATCTATTTATCACAACTCTGTAATATAAAAAAAACTTTAAGAAAAATTCCTATCTCGAAAAGTCAAACCATTGCGTTAAAGAAACCCTTTTACCCTTGGCCTAAAAACAACGGTGTCAACTCCGACTATGTTCTGCAACAGTAACAGCCACATGGACATCAGCTAACAACAGTAACTCTACCCTGACATAAAATCATCGTGCAAAACTTAATAATCTATAACAGAACAGTGACAAAGAGGGTTTTTAGAGTAAAAGATTTACTGTACCAAGGAAGAAATTAGGGACGAAGCAGCCGCAGCACCAGCAGCGAACTTCGACGGCGTAAACGCTGCTCCCGGCGACCATGCACGCAGCAACAAGCATGGCAGCAGCAGTAGCGGAGCCCCAATCATATTTTTTCTCTCCTTTCTAGGCTATCTCTCTCTCCTCGAGTTCCTCAGCAGCGGCGGTGATGGGGGATCAGCAGCTCCATCCGGTGACAGCTGAGGCCACCGTGACAGCGAAGGAGACT
>NC_029776.3:21601745-21622007 GCF_000817695.3 Arachis duranensis
CGACTCCTCCCTCTCTTCTTCTCCCTCACTCCCTCGGCACTCCCTCTCTTCTCTCCTTCCCCGTTTTCTGTTTTCCCTTTCTTTTTTTTTCTTTTGCTTGCTTGAGCCGCTGTGTTGGGTGTAAAGGAAGAGGATGGCGGTGGGTAAGGCGGTGAGGCCGTCAGGTTAGGGTTAGATTTAGGGCAAAATTAGGATTTTGATTTGGAATTTCGGGTTTTGTGTATGAAATTGGGGATTTTGGATAGTTTAGTAATTTTAATAAAATCAGGGTAATAGAGTAATTGAAAATCACTTTATTCAACCAATAATTTTATATAAAAATAACATTTATTCATCAACTTGCAAATTATTTTTAAATAAGTACCCCAATTCAATAATTAGAGAAAATATGATTAATTTTTTTATTTATAAAAAATTAAAGTATTAAACTCCAAAATCTCAATTATTTAAATTATCCATTGATAGTAAAATTAGATAAAAAATTTAATTTAATTATCAAAAATTATTTTAATTAGATTTAATAATTTTTTTTTAAAATTAAAGTCTTTAATGAATAAATAAATTAAAATTGATTCATAATAAGAATTTTCAAAAATTATCGGTCTTACAAAGTGGGCCGAAAGAATTCCACCACTGAAAAAACCAGTTTGAAAAGTGATAATTAATATTTCTTTTGAAATAAATTAGCCAAGAGTTCCGGTTTTGTTTATTTTGAAACCAGAAAATCCTTGTCCATGCATCCATGTAATCCCAATAAGAATATTGATGCGAGAGCATCTTTCCTATCTTTTCCTAGTGAATTTGCATCTAATTTATTGAGTTTAATAAAGAATTAATTATGTTTTAGCCAATATGGATGCTACTTTGAGTCTTTTGCAATTTTGTTTATTTTAGGTAGCATTCGGTTGGATTTGATGGAATTTATGCAGCACAAGAACAAAAGAAGATGGCAGCGAGGAGTGACGCGCACGCGTGACTGACGCGTGCACGTGATTTGGAGATATCCATGGTGACGCGTGCCGCGACTGACGCGTACACGTGATTTGAAGATTTGCTCAGCGACACGTGCGCGTAACCGACGCGTCCGCGTGACTTACGAAGAAGACCAGCGACGCGCACGCGTGACTGACGCGTACGCGTGACGTACGCCACGTGCAGAAAACGCAGAAAAATGCTGGGGGCAATTTCTGGGCTGTTTTGACTCAGTTTTCAGCCCAGAAAATACAGATTAGAAGTTGCAGAATGGACAAAACAAGCGGTCTCCACCCATCAACTGAAGACCTATTAATTAATTCAAATTTAAATTCAAATTTGATTTTAAAATAGGAAAAGATATTATTTTAATTTTAGAAAATAGATTTTAAATTAATTAGAATTAGTTATAAAATGGGAGACTTCTCTTCTATTAGGGGAGGAGGTCCCAGAGGCCCCGGAGAACTTCCAATTCCATTCCAATTTACAATTTTGGTTTTCTTCTCTGAACCATGAGCAACTAATCCTTCATTGTTAAGGTTAGGAGCTCTGTCTATTTGTATGGATTGATTTTATTACTTTTTTTATTTTAATTTGTGCATAGATTTATAATTTAAGAATTATTTTCGCTCTTTATTTTATGAATTTGGGTGGAACGGAAGTATGACCCTCTTTCTATTTGAGTTCTTGTAAAACTTGGAAAAGCTCTTTACTTGAACAACAGCTTGCAAATAATTTCTCCTAAATTTTAATTATTTGGATTTAACGGGATACGTGACATATAATCCCCTTATTTTTAGGTAATTAGAATTTTTGTGGCATATAAACTGGAATTTGAACTTCACCCTCTAATTGGAATTAATTGACCAAGGAATTGGCTGTTGATGAATTTTAGAGGAAACTAGAAAGGTCTAAGAAACTAGGGTCTAGTCACATATAGTTTGCCATAAATTAAATCCTACATGATTAAAATAGTTAGTAAGAAAAGTAAATCCGGAAAAATAGATAACTCTGAAACCTTAACTATCTTCTCCATATTTTATTCCCAACTTAATTATTTGTCTATCCTTTTGATATTTTGAGTTCGAACTTAAACGTTTTGAATATCTCAAAACCCTTTTCTGCTTGCCTAACTAAGTCAATCAATCAATTATTGTTGTTTGATCCATCAATCCTCATGGGATCGACCCTTACTCATGTAAAGTATTACTTGGTACGACCTGGTGCACTTGCCGATTAGTCTGTAGTTGTAAAATACCGCACCAAGTTTTTGGCACCGTTGCTGGGGATTGACTATGATTAACAACTATTAGTTGTTTGATTTCTTAGATTAGGCGTTTTAGTTTTAATTTTTTTAAAATTTTATAAAAAAAATTTTGAAAAAGAAAAAAATTTAAATAAATAAATAGCACCAATATTTTTCTTAATTTTTGGAATTAAGTTTGGTGTTTCCTAGTTAGTTTTATTTTGATTTTTCTTATTTTAATTCTTAGAATTCTATTCTTTCTTCTTTGCTTTCCTGTTTACCACATGGTGCGTTTAATCCTTTTTGGTGTTTTGTGCTAAGGAAAAATAATGGAGAGAGATCACATGGGTTACTACTCACACCCAAGTAGTGATTCATATTATGGTGAATGAAAGAACTATCCAAATTTTGGTTGGCAAAATCAAAACCAAAGAAACTTCAATGCTCCATGTTCCAACTATCAAGAACCACCATCTCCATATTCATACCAAGAACCACCACCTCTCTATCCATATCAAGAACCACCATCTTTCTACCCATATCAAGAGCCACCATCTACCTACTCATACCAAGAACCATTCTCTTTTTACACTTATCAAGAACCACCATCTCCTTATACATCTCAAATACCATCAGATCTTGAGCTTCTCATGAAAGAATTCCTACATGATATAAAGACAAGTGTAAAAATGTAGAGAAATATGTGCAGATGATGATTAAGAACCAGAAAGAGAAACAAGCAAATTCCTTCCCAAGAGATACAATGCAAGATCCTATGGAAGAAAGTGAGGAAACCAATCAAAGGAGTTTATACTCCAATGAATTAGAGAACTTTCCACCCTCACATATGGAAGAAGAGAAAGATGCACAACCTTCCATGCCCTTGGTAAGCAATGAAAAAGAGATTGAATTAGAAAAAAGCTACCAAGAGAAAGAGGTTGAAATTGAGGAAGCTTGCAAAGAGGTAAAAGAATTCAAAGAAGAACACAAGGGAGTGGAGCTTGCAAGACCTCTTCCAAAACCATCACCATCCAGTAAAACATTTCAAGTGGGTAAAATTCCTATCCTTAACCTTTACTTTCCCACTTGAATATGGTCTACTGGAGACGGATGGTCAACTTAGAGCTTTTTGTGGCATTAAGAGTAAGAGGAAGATGGTTAGTGGCAAGAGTTGTCAAGCAAGGTTCAATATGGTTGCATGTTCCAAATTGAAATGCAAGGATTGGTGTAGAGCTCAATTAAATGGGTCTAGAAGGTTGTTTGGATGTCTCTGTGAGAATTCATATTGCTTGCCACCTGCTGGGAATAATGGTGATCCACAAGAAGATGGATGTAAAAGCAAGGTTTGGGACCCTGGGATTCATTCCCACAATCAACACTCTTGGGGCCTTGTCACTTGCTTCAACTTGCTCGAAGGCGTTATGCGCCTAGCTTGGAATCCCGGTGGCCATTGGAATTACAAACATTGGTAGAGATTCCTGGATCAGTACAAGCACAAGCCACCATGACAAGGAGCTCACCACATGTCCAACTTAAGGACTTTAACTAAAAGTGCTTAGTGGGAGACAACCCACCGTGGTATGATCGTTCCTTTTCATTCTTAGTTGTTTTTTGTAGTAGTAGTTTTCTTACTTATTTGATTTTTATTGAGATCTTACTAATTTTTTGATCATGCAGCTATTTTAGAACAGGAACCGGATAAAAAAAAGAGAAGAAAAGCACATGACGCGCAAGTGTCGCTGACGTGTACGCGTTATATGCATGTGCGTGAAAAATAAAATTTGACAGAGTGTTGCGCGGGAATGCCACAGGAATGATGCCTTTCGCACAAACAAGTCCACGCGTACGCGTACCACACGCATGCGCGTCATTGGTGATTTTGGCACTCCACGCGTACGCGTCACTGACGCGTGCGCGTGACCTGGAAAAACGGCATAAATATGTGTTTGGGCAGAAAGTTGTGCTGGTTTGGGGCTGGAAGTGTGCTAGAAGCACAAAACTTGTTCACGCGTACGCATCCCTGACGCGTGCGCGTCATTTGCAAAGATGGCCATCCACGCGTGCGAGTGCATGACGCGCACGTGTCGTATGAAAATAGTGGTGCCCAAGCCACGCGAACAGAGAGTTGTGCGTGCGCGCGGCTGGCTTCGCGCTAATTGCACAAAAACAAGGGCATGTGGACGCGTTCCTGACGCTTACGCGTCATTAAGAAAATTTCGCGACCCACGCGTACGCGTGCTGCATGCGTACGCGTCACTTGCGCCGCACAACTACACTAGTTTGCCGCCCAGTTTTAATTTTCTTTCCCCCTCTCCTAATCCTAATTCTCTCTTGTTCTTTTATCATTTTCTTTTTCTTTCATCATAATATTTGTCTCTTTCTATTTTTAGTTCTTCTTTGCTTGAGGACAAGCAAACCTTTAAGTTTGGTGTTGACGCTTCGCTTAAGGGTTTTATGTTTATTCCTATGGCACCAAAAGGGAGGCGAATCATCTTCACTGAGGAGCACAACCTGAAGAATAAAGCGACCGCTAGGATAACTAAGGTGGTTGAGTTCCTTTCATTTTTTTATTCCTCTCCTCTTTTTCTATGTTATGTTCTGATTTTCTGCTATTTTGTTTTGTTTGTTGCATGATCCTTTATTAGTGAGAATCCTAGGTCTAGTTTAGTTTTCCCTTAAATACTTTAATTCTGAAAAGATGTCTCATGTATTACCCACTGAGCTTGAATTCAAATAAAAAATACAGAAGTGATGTATTTCATGAGAAATTGAGTTAATTTTAAGAGTAGTCTTATTTACTTAAATGTGGTGCTATTAATTGTAATTCTGAATGCATGACATGAACAGTGCATATTTAAATTTGAATCAAAGAATGTTGATGTACAAGGAATAGGGAGGTCAGACATGATTAAAAGCTCAAAGAGTTGTTTTTCTAATCACATGCTTGTGGTGTTTCTGTGTCAAGTAATTCTTGAGACAAAACATTTAGAGTCGAGATCAATTACAGAGTATGCCAAAGGCTTTGAGTACCACTGTCTGGGAGTAACTGAAAAAAAATAAAAAATAAAATGAAAAAATAATAATAATAAAATAAAAATATTTAGAACTTAAAGAGAGTTCCTCAGTTAAGTGCTTGTGGTGTTTCTGTATCAAGTAAAGCTTGAGACAAAATATTTAAAGTCACGGCTAGGCTCAAGGTGCAAAGCACCAAAGAAAAATTGCTGTGTTCAAGGATTAAATTGAGCTATAAAAGATCAAAGAATTCATAATATTATCCGGATTCTAATTCCAGATGACAGTAACATTTTTCTGATTCAAAGGAGAGTGAGATGCCAAAACTATTCAGGTTTGCAGTTGTAAAACCCCACTATAAGAAGAGACATGAGCTTAATCGAACTCTCATTCTCATGTAAATTCACATCCTAAGCTTATATTAGTTCTGATTGCTTGAGGACAAGCAACAATTCAAGTTTGGTGTTGTGATGCGTGAGCATCTTTCTTATCTTTTTCTAGTGAATATGCATCTAATTTATTGAGTTTAATAAAAAATTAATTATCTTTTAGCCAATATGGATGCTACTTTGAGTCTTTTGCAATTTTGTTTATTTTAGGTAGCATTTGGTTGGATTTGATGGAATTTATGCAGCACAAGAACAAAAGGAGATGGCAGCGAGGAGTGACCCACACGCGTGACTGACGCGTGCGCGTGATTTGGAGATATCCATGGCGACGCGTGCGCGTGACTGACACGTATGCGTGATTTGAAGATTTGCTCAGCGACGCGTGCGTATGACCGACGCGTCCGCCTGACTTGCCAAGAAGACCAGCGACGCGTACGCGTGACTGACGCGTACGCGTGACTGACGCGTACGTGTGACGTACGCCACGTGCAAAAAATACAGAAAAATGCTGGAAGCAATTTCTGGGCTGTTTTGACCCAGTTTTCAGCCCAGAAAACACAGATTAGAAGCTGTAGAATGGAAAAAACAAGTGGTCTCTACCCATTAACTGAAGACCTGTTAATTAATTCAAATTTAAATTCAAATTTGATTTTAAAATAGGAAAATATATTATTTTAATTTTAGAAATTAGATTTTAAATTAATTAGGATTAGTTATAAAAAGGGGAGACTTCTCTTTTATTAGGGGAGGAGGTCCGAGAGGCCCCGGAGAACTTCCAATTCCATTCCAATTTACAATCCTAATTTTCTTCTCTGAACCATAAGCAACTAATCATTCATTGTTAAGGTTAGGAGCTCTGTCTATTTGTATGGATTGATTTTATTGCTTTTTCTATTTTAATATTTGCATGGATTTATAATTTACGAATTGTTTTCACTCTTTATTTTATGAATTTGGGTGGAACGGAAGTGTGACCCTCTTTCTATTTGAGTTCTTGTAAAATTTGGAAAAGCTCTTTACTTGAACAACAGCTTGAAAATAATTTCTTCTAAATTTTAATTATTTGGATTTAACGGGATACGTGACATATAATCCCCTTATTTTTGGGTAATTAGAATTTTTGTGGCATATAAACTGAAATTTGAACTTCACCCTCTATTTGGAATTAATTGACTAAGAAATTGGCTGTTGATGAATTTTAGAAGAGACTAGAAAGGTCGAAGAAATTAAGGTCTAGTCACATATAGTTTGCCATAAATTAAATCCTACATGATTAAAATAGTTAGTAAGAAAAGTAAATTCGAAAAAATAGATAACTCTGAAATCTTAACTATCTTCTCCATATTTTATTCAAAACTTAATTATTTGTCTATCCTTTTGATATTCTGAGTTCGAACTTAAACCTTTTGAATATCTCAAAATCCTTTTCTGCTTGCCTAACTAAGCCAATCAATCAATCATTGTTGCTTGATCCATCAATTCTCGTGGGATCGACCCTTACTCACGTAAGGTATTACTTCGTACGACCCGGTGCACTTGCCGGTTAGTCTGTGGTTGTAAAATGTCGCACCAAATATCCCATTAGGTCAAATGATTGTGAAAATTTGGTAATACTGTTTGAATTTTTTCCAAATTAAGTGGGGTAAGAACCTTTAGGATTTGGATTGTTGAGTGCGTTGTATTTATGGAATCTTTGGGTCTTTGTATTGTTTTATTGATACCGAATCAGAATCTACGAGTATAAATTTGTAGAATTGTCTCATTTTATTAGTGGCTATTGGTTTAAAGTGAAATCCTGGTGGAAAAACTTTTGGAATTACCTTATAAGGTATTTTTTCCCAAAATTCTGGTTCAATTAAGAGAACAAAGGAGAACTTGTTTTTTGAAATATATGTAGTTTGTATTTTTGAAGGTTGAAGGTTTGTAAGTTGGATTTAGTTAAGTGATTGTGATAATTTGGCTTTGGTAATGGCTTTGCCTTTTGAGTCTTGACAAGTTGTTTGTTGGTTCGCTACTTGGGTTAGTAAGTTTGAAATATCAATTTTTTTCATGTGAACTGTCACATATATCTGCTCAGAATTTGTGATGTAGCTTTGTTAGTCCCGCATCTTGTAAAGCTAAAAGGATTTGGATTAGAAAGACATAGTCTGCTTTGATCTATTTGAGTTGTTTGTTATTGAATTTATGACTCAACGATATTATTTTGTTGGGTAGATGACCCAGTTGGTTGTTGGATTGATGAGGTAGGTTATTGGGTAGATGACCCTATTGGGGTACTTGACCCTGGTCTTTTAATTGACTCTAGTAGGACTAGGCAAATGTCTCTGCCTCTTGAAGAAGCTAAAGATGCATTTTTAGGCATTTAAATGTGATCCCTGCAAATATTTTTGTGTAAGATAATTAGGAAAAGAATTTAAAATTCTTTGAATATATTCAATTTCAAAATAAAACAAATGCTTAAAATTGCTTGTCATCGGACAAAAATGTATTTTGATGCAAGATTATTTACATCTTTTTGTAAAATGTCTTTGGCAGACTTGCAATCTACCTTGACAAAAAAAAATTTGGTTTAATAAATCAATTTGAAATTTGAAAATGTATAAAATAATTGCTAAAACTTCTTTTTTTATAGTGGAATAATTTTGTTGGGAAATATTCCAATGCTTAGATATAAATGCAATGATGCATTCTTTATTATTTAGATTTTATTTTAGAATACCACCATAACCTAAGTCTGAAGTATCAGTTTCAACAATTTTAAAGTCTTGAAAAACAGAAAGGTAAAGGTAAGAGAGTTCCTTGACACAAAGTTTGAGTTGTTTAATAATTTTTGTATGATTATCTATCTAAGGAGGGAATTTTTTTCCTAGACGGTCATGAAGAGATTTAATGAGAGTGCTCAAATTTGGAATGAAGTTGGATATATAATTTAGGCAGCCAAGAAACCTTTGAAGTTGTTGTTTCTCTATAATATGATCAAGAAATTTATCCGCAAATTGGATAGCCCTATCTATAGGTGTAATCGTTCCTTAGTAAATCATGTGATCAAGAAAACGGATTTTGATTTGGAATAAATTAATCTTTGGTTTAGAAACTACTATCATATTTCGCTTGAGTCTACAGTACTTACTGATATGACCTAATTTTTTGTAATTAACACAGATAATCTGGTTTTTGTGAGATTCTTTCTCTTTGTCTTTCCTTTGTTTAGGAGGGGGCTTGTAATGTTTCCTAGGTTTTCATTGTCGTGAATTTTGATCAGACTATCAATTTTTGTGGTAAGGCTGTTTTGTTTTTCTCTTACTATAGGAAGGTAGGCCAAACTATTCACAAAAAAAACCTAGGTCTTTTTTGTTTTGGGCCTTTTCACGGGCTAGTTGCCTTTGAATTTTGTCGTCTTGACAAATTTTTAATGCCACTTTTTGGACATACAAAATTAATTAACCGTGACTTAAGAAATTATATGGAATAATTTCATCCAGAGTTAGGCTTCTGATTTTATCCCTTATTTTATCTCTCAGGAATTTTGAGAGTCCAGCTTAGAACTTCTCTTTTCAGAACGGTTGTTGGCTGTCTTCTCTAGTGAAGACTCTAGTTAAGAAAGTATTTTTATACCATTTAAAGTCGGACAAAATTTTGAATTTAAGGTTGGATAGGAGCTCAGTGGACCAATCTTTCCACAAGGATGAGTCTCATATGAAATAGTTTGCTATAGTAAAGATCAAGGTGCTAACAGCATTTGGGATGGTTTTTCCATTCTCATTAAGAATAAGTTCACCATTATTATTGATTTTAACGACCGAAAGGATAGAATCCTTTTGGTTCTCAGTGAGATAATTATTCCACCAACCTTTAAGTTGTCCTGAAAATTCTGACACAATAATATTTGCTATTGCTTCTTCATAACTTTCATAGGCAGTTTGATAGTTCGTACAAACCATTGTCATATGTTGTAACATGTACATAATGTTGTATTCAATTTTTTCATCTATGTTCCATTCATAGACGTTGTTTGCATTAAAGACATTAAAGCCTAATTCTTTATTTTTCAGAATTAGATCAGGAGCAGTTGTTTGGATATGGTAGTGTGGATGAGGTTTAATAAGACCTTTTCATTTTGTAATGGAGTTGGTCATGATAGGGTTGACTCTGGGTGAATCTAAGTCATCTTCAAAGTCTTGCAACTCTTCATGGATAACATTGATGGATATTTTAGCTGACTGCCTAATAACTCTTGTGGATGATTATGTGATTTGAGGAGTCTCAGGGATGATCGTTTGGTAGAGAAGATGATCAATTTTGTGTATAAGTTCAGAAGTTTCTGATTCTTGTTTCAAAATAGAATATTTGAGGTTTTGTCTAACTTTCTGACTAATCTTAAAAGGTTTAAATAGTGTACATGGATCTATAGACATGGGTTTATCTGGTATCAGAACCTAATGGAGAAGTAGGAATATTCTTATTAACATTAGACTAACTCTGATTCACATGAATACTAGTATCTTTTATAATTTTAATGACTGTTTATGCTTCTTTTGTAAATATCGTAAAGCTAATTCCTAGATCTAGAAGTACATGTTGTTTCTTCTTATCATTTATAAGGCGGTAGTAGTAAGATCCGATAATTGGACAGTAAAGCTAACTTGGTTATGTTCCTGTAAATGATAAGAACAAAATACTAAAAATTTCTGGTGGCTATGGATCTAAAAAATTAGGTATTTAAAAAAAAAAAGAGTTAAAATCCAGTTTCAGTGGCTGAGTGCTAGTTTAATGTTAATAGGCATAACCAGTTTTTTTAATGGGAAGGAAAGGGGTTTACTTCCTTATTTTTTATTTTTAGATTTTTTCTAACACAATGTATCCACTCTTATTTGTGGTTTGTTTTTTGTGATTCTAAGTATTTTTCAGCCTCGGGTCTAAACACTTTCGCTTGTATATGATTTTGTTTGGAATTATCTTTTTGGGCCTTTTTTGAAATAGTAACCTTTGGCTCATTTTGCATAGAGATAGAGGGGGATGCTTCTACATGCATACCAACTTCATTAGGAAGCTCTGTGACATCTTCGTCATTATCACTCAATACATTGAACTTAGAGCCATTATTATCCGAATTATTTCCTTTCATACTTAATACTTCTTCCCTATTCTTAGCATATCTCATTGTACTTGCATTGTTCTTCCCATTTTTTCTTTGTACAGGGAGTCTAACCATCATCCATGGCCCAAAATTTGGTGGATCCTGACTCTCTTTCTTTTGTTGACTCAAATCAACATTTTTTTGATTAGATTGAGTTAGTTTGGTTATCGACAACACTTTGATTGTTGTTACTACCGTTCCCATCCACGGCGAGATTGGATTCATGGTGGTCTGCAGTGGCTGTTGGAACTTTCATGCATTGATCTGATCAATGACCATATTTTTTACATGAGAAGTAAATTAAATGGAGACCTTCATATTTGATGTTGAGAACATGACCAAAAATCAAGATTCTGAACACTAATTGTTTAGATAAGTCAACTTCAACATAAATTTTAGCAAATCTACTATGAGAATGAATAAAAGTGTTCTTGTTGATTTTTAACATGGTTTCAATGGCGAATTCAATCCGCCATAAGATGCAGTAATTATAAAGTTCAATAGAAAAATTTAGAATCCTAATCCAAGTAGCAATCTTTTTCATAATATTCTCAGTAAAAAAGAAAAAGGATCTCCATCTTTGCACTGTAAGATAATGTCCTGTTATCATATATGGTCCGCCGAACAAGATATGCGAGTAATTTTCTTGCTGTGAGTGAGACTCGAATTTAAAATCTTTAAATAAATATAAAAAGATTATATCATTTAAATTATAGCATCATAAGTCTTATATTTGAGTCTGATATATTTTCTATTCTAATTATCATTAAAACACTCCAAATAAAATTATTTATATATTTATTTTATTTAAATAAAAAAACCCTCTTTTTATATATCAACAAACTTGTAAAATTAAATTAATTGCACTCTGCGCAAAAATCCAGGTTAAGAAATGATGTTACTTGGTGTAGTAGTACACAACATCGTTAAAAAGTCTTGGAAGTTGGGACAAGAAAATAAAACGTAAACATAAAAACATGCGCATCAGCACAGAGGCGATAGAACAGCACACTACACAGGAAGAAAGAAAGAGAGAAAAAAAAAACGCCCAATTCCAATTAACTGACGCGAGGCGAGACCCGTTTTCCCCCAAACTGGGTCTCTGACTCGCCGTAGAGGCGTAGACTCTTCATTCTAACTCTACCACCGCCACCACCACCACCAACCTGACCTCAGTGGCTGCGTCCGTAGGAGATGGCGGCCGTGGCGTCGTCGGAGCAGCAGCAACAGCATCACCAAGAGAAGCGAATCGAGGACGAACTCTCGTACCCGATCATGGTGGCGGAGCGTGTTCGCGCGGCAGCTGACGAGGCTGACTCGTGAGTGCCCCATCCGCCATGTCGCCGCCAAAGCCTCCAAGAACCTCGACCGCGCTCCCTCCCTCGTCCGCAAGTGCAAGCACCGCTCCATCCTCCGCCGTGTCGTCACCATCATCTCCGCCGCAGACTTCCGCAAGGTCCTCTCCTACCTCGAAGCTTCCATCGGCGACATGCGCTGGCTGCTCTCCATCCTCGACGCCGACGGCTCCGCGGCGGCCGCAGGCGGAGGTGGCGGCATCGTCCTCTCACTCCCTCCGATCGCCAGCAACGACCCCATTCTGTCTTGGGTATGGTCTTTCATTGCTAGTGTTCAAATGGGTCAATTGAACGATAGAGTAGAAGCCGCTAATGAACTTGCCTCGCTTGCGAATGATAACGATAGGAACAAGAAGATCATTGTTGAGGAAGGTGGGGTTCCACCTTTGTTGAAGCTCTTGAAAGAGAGTTCTTCGCCCGTTGCGCAAATTGCTGCGGCTAGCGCCTTGTGTAACTTGGCTAATGATTTGGAGAGGGTTAGGGTCATTGTGAGTGAGCTTGGTGTCCCTATTGTTGTGCAGGTTCTTGCTGATTCTCCCATGAAGGTGCAGATATGGGTTGCCCAATTGGTTGCCCGGATGGCCGAGCATGACCCTGTTGCACAGGAGGATTTCGCCCGGGAGAATGCCATTAGGCCTCTTGTTACACTGTTGTCCTTTGATACATTTGTGGATGATTCTATGGGCCAATTGGGCCGTCAGAGCATTCATTCCATTGTTCAGATTAATAGGGAATTGGGGAAGAAGACGGCTATGATGGGTAGGTCTGGTAATCGGCCGTTGACGAATTCTTTCTCGAGTTTTTCACATTCAGAGGGCAGTAGCAGAGGTGGAAATCACAGGAAAGACAGGGAGAATGAGGACCCTGCTGTAAAGCTTCAGCTAAAGGTTAGTTGCGCTGAAGCCTTGTGGATGCTTGCGAGAGGAAGTGTGACCAATAGTAGGAAGATAACCGAAACCAAAGGGATGCTTTGTTTGGCTAAGCTTGTTGAGAAGGAACAGGGGGAGCTGCAGTACAATTGCTTGATGACGATTATGGAGATAACAGCTGCAGCCGAGTCCAATGCTGATCTTCGCCGTGCAGCATTCAAGACTAACTCTCCTGCTGCTAAAGCTGTGGTGGAACAACTCTTGAGGATGATTAAGGAGGTGGACAACCCGTCCTTGCGAATTCCAGCCATAAAGTCAATTGGTTCATTAGCCAGGACATTTCCTGCTAGAGAGACTAGAGTAATCGGTCCCCTGGTAACACAGCTGAGTCATAGAAACACAGATGTTGCGGCTGAAGCAGCCATTGCTCTTAACAAGTTTGCTTGTCCAGATAATTTTCTACATGTGGAGCATTCCAAGGCCATAATTGAATTCAATGGAGTCCCGGCACTAATGAGACTGCTAAGGGCCAATGAAATTACACAGTTGCATGGGTTAATTCTCCTATGCTACCTTGCACTACATGCTGGTAACAGCGAATCGTTAGAACAAGCGAGGGTATTGACGGCTCTGGAGGGTGCAGACAGAGCAGTTATAGCACAGCATCCTGAGTTAAGAGAATTAGTGTCCAGAGCATTAATCCACCTCAATCTGTATCATGCAGGGATGAATTCTCAAAGGATAACATATTTGCCTTGACCACAGTCAGGAGCTAGTTTTCAACCCTGTCTATTTATGGGTTCACTGGTATACTCTTTAGTTAGTTTGCATCTGGTCAACTCTTTGGGTAATAAGAGGGGGTTTTAATTTATAGAAACAAAAGCATACTTAAGAAAAATACATTAGTTTTCAAGTTAGTCTCTTATTTTTTTCCCCTTTTGTGCAGAGATTGATTTATATTTTGGATAATTTAACTCTTTTTTATCTTTTGCATATGATTTTTCTGTATATTGTCCATCAAATTTGTTTTTCTCCGTTGCCTTTTATAGTGCAATGTATTAGACTAGGATAAAATTGTTGTGAGGTTTCGATTAGTTTATTGTATGTGGAATGATTCTACTGTCAGAAAGCCTATTCATCACGTAACAGCTTCCTGATCAGTTGTGAGCACATCGCTTGTGGTGTGTTAACTGGAATCTCCTCTATTCATTCATTATTTGGAACTTTATGGTTACAGAAACAACTTAGTTTTTGTCACATAATGTTAGAACCAATGAAAATAATAATGCTTTATCAATGCTTCTTGTATGTTACATGGAACTAGTCGTTGAAATTTTATGCAGCAGGCTTGAATTATTGTGGCTTTATTTTCATCGGATATGCTATTACTGGTTTAGACGCCGTGACTTGATTTATATGTAACTTGTTAATGGTGGCTCTTTTTTCCAAGTTTGCAAAGTGCCTTTTCGTGCTTACTAATACTCTGTCTCTTGCTGTTGTTGTGTGGGAGTGGGACGATATTGAGAAAGAAAAGAGAAAGGTTCCAAATTTGGAAGAACTTGTCTGCAAGTAAAAGGCGTTTTGGTTATATTCCCCATGTAAGAGGGCAAGATGTATTGTATTACCTTCTATAAGCAAATTTCCTAACCGCTTATCATTTTATGCAGAGGATCTGAAGCCTGCCTCCTAAAGATTCTTTTCTCGACAATAAAATAATTAAACAAATAAGATACAGTATTCACTTAATTCTTTTATCTCTTTAATTTTAGCCAAATGTATGAATATTTTAAGAAAAAAAGTTTAGGAGATAAAGATTATTGTTAATTTGAAAAGCGGGTATACAAAAATAAGTAAGTGACTATATCAAAGACTATGACACGGTTAGGCAGAGTGACCTTCCCTGGCCAACTTATTATTAGCACATGCACTGGCCTCCCCAATATACAAATTTCATGTGTACATGCCAATCTTCAGCCACCAAATCCCTAATGGCTAAAATTAACTAACTATACATGTCCATTGTCGGTGACATGAACGCCTAAAACAAAATTTGAATCACACTTTCAAGTGTCAAATTCTTCAATGCAAAATTACAAGTAGCATTTCCTTCATTTACATCCTTGCCTAGTGAACAACACGCATAAATTTTCTGCATTCAAATCTCTGGCCATTCCAATCTATGCATCAAATGTATGGAACTTTCACGTAATGGTTAGACTCCTAATTACATACCGAGAAGAGCAGAAGTGTAAATGTTGACTACAACATTATAATGCTTCTATATATGATTCAGGTCAATATGAAACTGCAATCTTCCATGACAGCCTATACATAACACCACCCATCAGAGTATACGCAGACATGTGAAACTGAATTTTGACAAGTTCAACGTGTGAAAATAAATTATTCCATTTTTAATTTTACATCTTGATATACTGATATAGTATGCTTTGTACGTGCTAGAGCACTAGCTAGGAAGTTATCTATTATACATGGGAAGAACACTTATGTTTGGGATTAGTAGGCATAGCTTGCTGCTTGCTCAGCTACAGCTTTCTTTGTTCTTATGCTTTAGAATGTCTCTGTTGATTTTACACTTAAAGGGGTTGACTGCTGCCGATTTGACTTATTTTGATGGCAGAGCACGCCAACTGTCAGCAAGATGCATGGCATGATCACGTGAAGCTGCTGAAAGCCGGTGTAAAGCTTCATTCTTGACATGAGAAGCACCTCTTTCACCAGCCCGAGTAGCAAGTTCCAAGTATACCACAGCTTTCATCATGTCTCCCTCCTGTACACATGTAAAACCTATATCAGGGATACATTTTAATCAAAATATTATCCACCTTAGACTCAATGGAATCCTCTAGTTTCAATTATCAATTACCATAAGGCTTAAGAATATCTTAGTCCTTGCTGCAATAGTATAAATAAATTCCAAATGGGAATGGAATCAACAACAACAAAGCTATCTCCCTCTAATTTGGGGTTCGCTATAATAATAATGTCAACAAATTTCAGAACCAAGGCAAATGACTCTCAGACAGAAATTTGGTGTGGGTGTGCGCGTGTGTCTCCACATATGATACACTTGTAAACTAGCTGAACTAAGGCTAGGACAGAGAGATCAATAAAACAAAGTAATGCATTTGATTTCCGGAAAAAGTAAAGGTGATGAAGAAGTCAATATAATATAAAGAAACACCTAGCTGACAATTAACAAGCTTCTAGAACTAGTAAGTATAGAAAAATACCAGACTCAAAATAAAGTACCTTCCTGCAATGATGTGTGGATTTCATTGAGGAAAGTTAACCCAGACATTTTGCCTGTTTCATTTACTCTTTAGCTCCACGCTAAAAATGCAAAAGAGTGGTATCAAGAGGTTAGGAGTTACCGAGAAGAGAGCCAGTCCATGCTCATACTGAGCTTTACTGTGACCACGATCTGCAGCCCGCTTCATCCATTTTCTTGCCAATTGATTACTGTGTGTCAAGCCATCCCCAAAAGAGTAGCATAAGGAGATATTATACATTGCACGCACATACCCTCCTTCTGCAGCTTTCAGATACCATCTTGCCTGTTTCAAGGAAAACAAGTTAAAAGCAAAGATCATATAATATATCATGATGGCAATGGATCTTAAAAATAGCTGAAACTATAAACTAATTGTCAAACATAGATCCAACTGAAAATGGAAAAATACACATAAGAAAAGGATAGAGCACCCACAGCTTCTTTCATATTGCTCTTGGTCCCACAACTTCGATGCAGAGTGAGTGCAAGTTGGTACTGGGCACGAGCATTCCCACCAACGGAGGCTTTCCGCAACCATTTTATAGCTTCCTCAGTTTTTGGAGGTTCAGCTGTATAGCAAAGGGTACAACAACGTCAGAAAACTAACCATCAACAAAACTATATTTTGGCCATCTAAAGATAATATATATTACAACAATAATACACATGCAGGCATAAAGAGTAACTCTCACTCCTAAACACCACCAAACAACAGAAGAATAACTCCTAAGCCTAGATTTCATTTTTCAAGCTAACACTCACAGAATTTATTCCTAGCCACCATCCATCTTGACAGAGCGCCATGAATACCACATAACATAAACTTTTTGGTCAAAAGTCGAAACCACGGGTATAGAGGAAATCCAGTTCGAACTGAAGAGAACCTCTTGGGCAGCAAAACTCTCCATTCCAAGTTTTAACATAGCTACATATCTGACCAGGGCTTGAACAGTTGAACCAAATACCTTTTGGTCAAGCAAACAAAGGAACCTGTGAGCTGAATTAAGTATTCATTGGTTTGTTCCACAGCGAAAGCCTAAAATGACAATGATAATGTACCCAAGTCCAGAAACAATGCGATTCCCAACCTTCCCGCGTTTATTCCCGTGTTCTTTCTGGTGTACTCTAAGCCATTGAATATGAACTAATCTAGTTTGACCTAAAGTCAACACACTATGAACAGCACAAATATGCTTTATCCAATATCCACAATTAGAAACTCAACCTTGAAATTAGTTTAGAAAATAAATACCTTGCAAATACGAAATCCCTAAATTGCACTGTGCGGCATGGTTTCCGAGCTCCGCAGATTTCAGGAACAAATCGAGGGCTCTCTGCTTCTCCCCTCTCTCCCAATACATGAGCCCGGCGTCCACCATGGCGAGTGCAGACCCACGCGCCGCCGCCTTCTCGAACGACTCCAGTGCCTTTTCTGCGTTCTGTTTCACCCGTGGGCTTCCGTGCTTGAACTTCTTCCCCCACCGGAGCAGCATCATCGCCTCTCTCAGCGGCCGCAACGCCTCCCACCACGACCGGCACACCACCGACGCCGCCTTCAGCGTTGGGTCATCGAACGACGCCGCTATCTTCGCCATCACGTCGTACGGTAGCGCCGAGAAGCCAGCGCCGACGTCGGAAGGTGCAGCCGGCAAGGGAGGAGGGTGGTTGTGGGAGCAGCGACGAACAAAACGAGTGTGTTTCGCGGCCGAGGAAGAGGACGGGGTGTCGGTTGGGAAGGGGAAAGAGGAGAAGGGTGAGGAAGAGGAGGCGCGTGGCCATGTTCGGTGCTTCATTATGCTCCGGCACGGTGGCGGTGGTGCTAGTGTTAGAGAACGTGTGGCGTGTGGTTTCGTTCAGAAGTGTAAGACACTGAGACGACGTCGCTGTGTTGGGTTTTGGTGAGGCATTTTCATTTCTTTATTTTCATTTTCAATTTCAATTTTGCCTTCGCATCAAAGTCAGCTATGACATGACTTGTAAAATTGATTAATTCATGATAAGTAATCGCATCGCATCCATTTGTCTACTATCTTCATAGTTAATATTTAAGGAAAGTTTTCAAATGATCCAGTTACTTTTATTGGTTCACCAAAGATCCAGTCTGCAGTACCGTAGAGATAAATAGTTAAAAATTTTAACGGTTTAGATTTGTTGTAATTATTACGCGTTAGAATCGTAGTAGAATAGTCTATTTTATTCCTTATACCTGTTCAAAGCTTGACCTGAAAAACAATTGGGATATTGACATAGAGGACAGATATCGTATGTGTTGTGAATATATGTAGTCGCAACTGTGCGCTCGGCTGACAAGTAGAGCCGCACTAGTCAGGGATTTTTTTGGACTAAAAGGCATGGGTCTTTGTTTTTTTTTTTTGACAAGCATAGAGATTGATTGGGCTTCGTAAGATTTAAGTATTGATGGTTGTTTCACTATTTTATTTCATGAAAACAAAATCAGGTCTTTACAATTTTCAACAACACCTTCATTTATGCTACTGTTCAACCACAACAAAAATTACCCAATTCAACTACGACATGTCATTACGCCTTCGACAAATTAAACATTCACCCACCAATTCAAGACACAGGATTGACAATCGGAACTAAGTAACAAAGACTTCCACATAGGACCCTCACTTGGATCGGAATCACCTGACGGTCGGAGTATATGACCTATTGAACTGACAGTGGAGGCCACAAGATAGCAACAACCAACACCCAAACGATGCCTTGTTGGATTTCTCGAATGTCGTTGGCAGGAAATCGAGCGCAGGAAGGGAGCGACTGACCCTCCGACACTGACGACCTACCTCGCCCACTTTCACTCGGCCGCAGCAAATGACGACCTTCATTGACAAACGGGGGATCACGCCGTCAGAAGAAAGCAATCTGTTGGAGCCGCCAATAGCTGCATGCGACACCGATAGCCGCCGACATAGACGTCACATACGTTTTGGGAGCCAGTGTCAAGTAAGACATAAATGCAACTGAGAGCGCTGGGGGGAGGGGGTGAGGCCAGCAACATCACCTTCGAAACTTCGGGTTTTCAAAACGACCACGTTTTGAATTACATACCTATAACACAATTTCAACTTTTCCCACCAACCCTCCATGTGTCATATCTATAACGGACTTCACTTACTTTTCCTAACTATATCACTAAACCCATTATTACTACAACAGTGCCAACAAAGACTTCTTAAAGGCCCACACTAAACAAAACATTCTCAAATTTTATGTCCGCGCTGATTCCGTAAATGTTGCACATGTTAGGCCAATTGCTTCACTGAACAAAAAAATTCACATAAGGCCTAACAGCGCCAAATCATTAAGCAGCTGGCTCAAATGTAACTTGGCTTAGTTGGCTATTTTTTTTCTTTAAGCTGATCACACAGTACTGCTTCTATGGTGACTTTTCACTTTATTTCAGGGATATTAACGATATTACACAGCGTGCTACAAGATAAATTTAAAACCTGTTACCTTATCGTATCTGGATCTTTGGTAAACCAATAAAGATGACTATCAATGGTGAAAATTTCACGTACAATTGTTATCATATAAAGTTAATACTTAAAAATCGTTAAATAATTTAATAAATTTAATTAAATTATTATTTAATAATTTTTTTGTTATTAATTTCTTACATGTGAATTTTTACTTTTGTTTATTTACGACAAATACAATGTCTTTCTAATAAAACAGAGGATAAAATGTTTTTAATGATTTATTATTATAATTAAAATAAAATAATTTTATTTAATTTTAATCTTACGAAACTCATTATATTTTTTTTATTAAAACGATTTTTAAAATATTTAAATGCACCATCATCAATTCATATTAGAAGTCATACCAAGTATACACTATATACTGAATATCAAAGGTAATTTTTATTTATAAAGATAAGATACTAAAATATAAATATAGAGATATAAAAATATAAAATTATATTTAACAGATACAAATAAAAATATTATATTTTAA
>NC_029776.3:21622033-21632122 GCF_000817695.3 Arachis duranensis
TTTTATATTTTTATTTTTTATATTTTAATTTTAGTATCTTATCTTATCATATTCTCAAAATAAAAAATAAACTAAAATATCAGTTAAACTCTCACTATAATAATTAATTACGCATTAATATTCATGGTTATAAAAGTGAAAGATTAATTTGTCTAAAATTTACAAACTAAACTAACTCTTATTAAAAAGAGAACTATGATAAATCACATGATAATATTTTGATGGAGAAATTATTGTTCTGTACCTCGTCGTTTTTATATATTTATATGAAAAAATAAATATTTATTATAAAAAAATAAACATATATAACTGTTCATACCCTGATCTAACATTATGGTTCAGGTCTAAACACATCAAAAGGCCTAATCTAAAGATTGGTCTTCGCTATCCATCGACCTCCTTAGAAGAGGTCGGATTCGACATAGACTCCATTCCAAAGAAGTCGGGCTCGGAGGATAGCTAGTAGATAACACTTATTCAAATAAGTAACTGTCCCTAAAATCTCTCAATCCACTTCCAAGAGCCATATCTCAACTACCCTAAGATAAAGGGACGGTTATCCACCCTAAAAAGTGGAACTACTCCAACAGTGGTTATTGGATCACCACTATAAATACACTGACACCTCTCAGATATCTCTAAGTTCCAATACTCTCAAAACCGGCTTAACCCCTTGCCGACTTAGGCATCGAAGTGTCTTTGCAGGTACCACCCTCTATTCTCTCATATACACAAATCGGACGGAGACTCCCAAATGCAAACCAAGTCGGAGACCACCTTTCAAAGACGCTTGGGCTAATTCTTCCAGCCCAATTCGCAATTCTCAAGTTACCCACATAACATTGGCGCCATTGCTGGGGACCTGGGAGATCAACCGATAATGGCGGACGACCTAAACGAGGATGGAAACACAGCGTCCGATTCTGAGCAAGAGAATCAAGACGCTGGTAATAACAACAGAGCCATAGTCACTTACCAAGGGGTGACCAACCAGCACAGAGAAGGCCCCTCCGGAGTAAAAGACCCAAGGGGGACCCCCTCTGAGGGGCACGAATCCAGAAAGGAGGGACAATCCCATGCATCCGATCTAATGGGATTGTTCCACGGTCACCAGGGACGGCAGGAACAGCTAGAGCTAGAACTGGAGCGACAGTGAGAGGCGGAGAGAAACTTGAGAAGGGTAGTCGAGCGACGAAAAGAACTTGAAGAAAAGCTCTTGAGATTAGAATCCGCTCTCCAAGGTCATAACTCTCGCAGTGACCGAGAAGACTCTCCCTTGGGAGGGGAAGACCCGTTCTGTAAGGACATAATGAGGGCAAAAGTTCCAAGGAACTTCAAAAACCCCGATATGTACCTATATGACGGGACTACCGATCCAAAGCATCACCTGAGCAATTTTAAAAGTCGGATGAACCTAGCCAACGCCTTTGACACTACTCGCTGCAAAGCCCTTCTAACAACTCTGATAAAAGCAGCAATGAAGTGGTTCGATAGCCTCACCCCAAGGTCGGTCACCAGCTTCGATGACCTTTCGCGTAAGTTCCTTATGCGATTTTCAATCCAAAAGGATAAAGTGAAGCACGCACCGAGTCTCCTAGGAGTGAAACAGGAGATCGGAGAACCTTTGAGGGACTACATGGAAAGATTCAACAAAGCGTGCCTAGAAATTCAAGACCTGCCCACAGAGGCAGTGATCATGGGCCTAGTAAATGGACTTCAAGAGGGCCCTTTTTCCTAGTCCATCTCGAAAAGGCATCCGAATTCTTTGAGTGATGTACAGGAAAGAGAGGAAAAGTACATCAACATGGAGGAAAACGCCAGGCTGCGAGAACCAAGCTGGCGACCTGGGCACTTACACTTATCAAGGGAGAAGGAGAGAGAGCCTAAGAAAAAAGAAGAAGTCGGGTCCGAAAGGCTCAGGAGATATCACTCTTATACTTCTCTACAAGTTTCCCTAGTCAACATCTACAGGAAAATTTGTTACACTGAAAGGCTACCTCCCCCTAGACCCATCAAGAACAAGAAAGGGGGAAGTCGTAGCGAGTACTGTGAGTACCGTAAACTATCTGGGCACTCAACAAATGATTGTTACGACCTGAAAAATATGATGGAAAAGCTGGCCATAAAAGGTTGGCTTGACAAATATCTCATGGAAAGGTCGGACCATAATGGCAAGAGAAAGCGAGATGAGGAGGATCGAAGAGATCCACCGCCACAGGCCCCCAGAAAGGCACACACATATGATCTCAGGGGGTTTGCTGGGGGAGGTCTTACAAAGTCATCTCGCAAGAGGCACCTGAAGGAAGTCTACCGGGTCGGGGGCGAATTGTCCGACCTCCCAACTATCTCTTTCACCAAAGAAGATAGGCAGGGCATTGTTCCCGGACATGATGATCCGGTAGTGATCACTATGATCCTCGCCAATGCCCATCTACATAGAACCCTGGTGGATCAAGGGAGCTCGGCCGACATCTTGTTCAAACCAGCATTTGACAAGCTGGGATTGGATGAAAAGGAGTTGAGAGCTTACCCTGATACCCTATATGGGCTGGCGGATACACCAATAAAGCCACTAAGATTCATACCTCTACATACAACTTTTGGAAAGAGGGTGAAATCCAAGACTCTGAGCATCGACTTCATAGTCGTCGATGTGGGTTCGGCCTACAATGCTCTAATAGGCAGAACGACCCCTAATCGGCTCGGAGCGGTGTTATCCACCCCCCATCTCTGCATGAAATTCTCAACGCCAGAGGGAATTGCAAGCATCAGGTGATATTAGAAGTTGGCAAGGAAATGCTACAATGAAAGCCTAAACCTGAGAGGAAAAGACAAGGAGGTTCACACCACTCGGAAGAGTCCGAGCTAAAGAAGAATTACGACTACAACCCGGGGGAAAAACTGAAGAGATACAGGTCGGAGATGAGGAAGGAAAGAATACCAACATAGGAGCCACCTTGAAAGAAGAATTGAAGCAGAAGCTTATAAGGCTCCTACAAGAAAATTTCGACCTCTTCGCCTGGAAAACCTCTGACATGCCCGGGATAGATCCTAAGCTCATGGGACACAGGCTGTCAGTATACCTCGGATCGCGACCTGTTCAGCAGAGGAGATGGAAGCTTGGACCTGAACAGACTCAAGTAGTGGAAGAGCAAATACAAGCCCTCCTAGAAGCCGGCTTCATCAGAGAGGTCAAATATCTGGCTTGGCTAGCAAATGTTGTGCTAGTCAAGAAACAAAACGGTAAATGGAGGATGTGCGTCGACTACACCGACCTGAACAAAGCATCTCCAAAAGAACTATATCCAGTCCCAAATATTGATACCTGTTCCGTGGGTTACCTGAAACTGTAGGTCGATCTCGGACGAGATCTTCTGTGTTGGTCGGAGCCGACGTGTCCGGCAGGTGTACAGCGGCCGGAGCTGGTGTGTCCGACTTGTTGGACTTGGTGGTGGTGCTGATCTTTCGTCCCCGGAGGGTGGGGGTACCTGCAAGGGACTCCGATGCTTAAGTTAGCAAGGGTATTAAGCAGGTATTAAGTAGAATCAGAGTATGAGTTATACCTGGGTGCTCCAGTGTATTTATAATAGTGAGAAGTGACCTTTCTAGATAAGATAAGTTAGTTATCTTATCTTATCTTATCTTTGGGTGAGGTCAGCTTATCTTCAACGGAACCGCCTTTATCTCTGTAGATTGGGATTGCCTCTAGATTTGGGTCGTGTTTCTCTATTTGGGCCCTTTATTGGGCTTTCCTGTCGACTTGGCCGAGCTTTTTGAGAAGAGGTCGGGTTGTCCTGACCTGAAGAGGTCGGTCGCTTTGTCTTGTAGAACATCCTGGGTCGGACAGCTCGGCCCAGGGTATGAACAGTGCCCCTGCTTGAGCTCGGTTCTTCCTTTGGAGGTCGATTCTTTGACTTCGGTCCTTTAAGTGAAGTCGAACTCAAGCATTTTGTCGATTCCTTTTCTTTGTAGAGTCTTTTTTGAATGTAGAAGGTTTTCCTCTAAAAGCGCGCGCTCTTGTATAAGCACTTTTTTGGGAACGCAAGCGGTTTTAACATCCGCATTTAATTGGCATTTAATTACCCCATTCTCTCTTTGGCTTTTATTTTGAATCTCTCAATCAAAAAACGGTTTCTCTTCTTTACTTCTTCTCCGTAACTCCTCCCTTTACTCTCTCATTTTTCTGTTTCTCTCATCTGCTCTCTGTCTTTCGCTTGCTCCTCTACTTTTCTTGTGTTTGTGGCGTCGCTTGGCATTCTTCTGGGCAGCCTTTATCCCTGCGCTTCCACTCTTCCTCGAAGCTTCTTTCGTTTCCAGGTTAGTCTCATTTTGCATTTTGTTTTTGGCTTTTGCGATGAAGTTTTCCTTTTGATCTTCTTTTTGGAGAAAGTTTGGATTTTTCTGTTTTTATCGTGCTTGACTTTGTTGCATGCTCCGGAATTTTCTTTGTTTTTGGTGTGTACCTTTTGCTGCTTGAATCTTTTTCTTTTGCATGTTGCCGCCGTTTCTGTTTGTGCCTTGGCTTGATGATTTTTGCTTGATTTTGAAAAGTTTGTGCCTTTGCTATTTTTCCATTGGCCTTTTTGGTGTTCTGATAAACTGTAGCAGTAGTGTTGGTAAACTGTAGGAGCAAATGCTTTTCCTGATAAACTGTAGAAGGGTGGATTTTTTGCGTTTTTTGCTCCCTTTGCTTTCTGTTCCGGACTTTATTCTGATGAGTGCCGAGATGTGGATTGTAGAAATGATTTTGAGGACCCTTCTTGTTTACTGCCTCCAAGGGATGCTCCAAGACTTCTTCTCTTGAGTCTTGGGGTTTTTCCCTTTTTGGTTTATCCGTCCGTTTGAGACGCTTTTGACCCATGTCCGAGATGTTTTTAAGTAATCCACTCTTCTTTTCTTTTTGTAGGATTTAGTTGTTCTCATGTCTTCCCGAAATAACGTTGTAGAGATGCCTTCCCAGGTTCCTACGGGTATGGCCGATTGGGTGGACTCCATGGTTCTCCTGTGTGTCTTGCTGGCTGATTCTGAGTTTTGTGCTCAGCTTAGGCAGTTTCATAGTGTCTGTAGCAATTCTGGTGATGAGAAGAACTATGAACTTGTCCCTCATTCTTCTGACGAGAGAGTCTGTTTTTCAACTCGGGTTGTTGATGGTCGCCCTTTCTTTTATGTTTATGACTTTTTCTTTGGTCCGCTTGGTATTACCATTCCTTTTACTTAATTTGAAACCGACCTGTTATGGTCTTGTAATATTGCCCCCTCTCAACTTCACCCTAATTCCTGGGGTTTTATAAAGATTTTTCAATTGTTGTGCAATGGTTTAGGTATCCCTGCTTCCCAATCTCTCTTTTTCTATTTGTTTGTCTTGACTAAGCCCGGAGTGGTAAAAAAGAAGGCAGCTTGGGTCTCTTTTTGCTCTACCCAAGGAAAGAAGGTCTTTTCCATGTTGACGAGTCTTTTCGTGATTTTAAAAACTACTTTTTCAAGGTCCGAGCTGTTGAAGGAGCTCGGCCCTTTTTTATGGATGAAAATGATGAGCCTGCCTTTCCCCTGGAATGGCAAAAAGATGTGAGGGTCTCCAGGTATTCTTGGGACATGTTGGATGAGGCTGAGCGGGCCTTTGTGACTGTTTTGGAAGAGCGCTGGGGTCAGCCTCCCCATCTTGATACAAAGAAATTTCTAACCAATCCTTCTCTTCTTCAAACTGAACTGGGTATCTTGTATTTTCCTTGCTATTTGTTTATGTTTACTTGTAGCTGTATTTTTGACTTGTTCGATTTGTAGCTTGACTTCTGTTTTATTTGCAGAGGCAATGAAGATTAATGAATCCATGAAAGCTTTTAAGAGGGCGCAGAAGGCGACTGCTGCCAGGAATATTGCCGCCAAGGCGGCTGGGGAGGGGTCCTCCCAAGTGCGCGAGAAGCCGTCAGTGCCGAGTTCCCCCTTAGTAAAGAAAGCGATTCCGACACCTCGGGTCCGCTTGGTGGATCCTCATCCTGCTTCTGCCGTTCCATCTGCTGCCCCTCCAAATAAGAAACAAAAGACGGTTGAGCCCTTCGACCTTAATGCCCCTGACTTCAATGCCATCGAGTTCGTAGATCAATAAATTGGGCCCTATGGCACCCTTTCGATGGACGATGTTTCCATCCTCCGTCATTTGGAATTTATGGCCCGGAATCATGTGCAGATGGCGTTTATGGCGGCCGCTATACACCGGACTGCTCAAAGTCTCCCTCTTCATGCCACCAAGGCATTTATGGAGGAGGCAAAGCAAGAGTTTGACCGGATGAAGGGGCTGAAGGAGGAGCTCGAATTAAAGGTGACCAAGTTAGAGAAGGATCTAGAGAATGAGAAGGCGAGTTCCCTTTCATTGGCAGCTTCTTTGAGGTTGGCTGAGGACACAGCCCTGATGCATAAAGATAGTTATGTTACAACTTATCGGGAGGTGATGCGTCTGAGGGGGGAGTTGGACAGTGCTCGGGAGGATTATTCTGAGCTCCAAGGTCATCTTGTCGGCAGCGTGACTGCTGCTTACGAGAACTTGAAGGAGCAAGTTCGTGTCATTGCTCCCGAGGCCGATCTCATCCTTTTCAGTTTAGACAATGTTGTCAGAGATGGCAAGATTGTCCCTGATGACGAGGGTGATGATGATGCTGATCCTCCTCCTGTGTCCTCTGCCAAAGTGTCGACTACCTCTGCTCCTCTGGTTGCACCTGATTCGGATTGCCAAGTTCTGAATCAGGAGGATGGAACTATAGATGCCGTGCCTATTCAGACTCGTCCTCCTTCTCCCTGTCCTGATACTGCCAAGGATGTTCCTGATGCTTGCTGATCTTTTTCTGGATTCTTATGTTAGTTGGCCCGGCTTGTGGGCTCTTAAAACTTTTTATTTATTTGCTGACGTTTTCTGGTTGTTTTGTCTGGCAACCTTATTTTAAAAAACAAAAGTAGCTCATTATCCTTTTTTGATGGCCTCTGAGGCTTTAAAACTTTGTAGATCATATCAAGGTTTTTGATATTTTCTTCTGTTTTCTGAGAATGTTGGACCTTGCATTTCGACCTTTTTGGATTGCCTCGTGCTTATCGTTTGTAGCTTGGATCCTCTGTAATTGTGTGGATTCGACTTGTTTTCTCGTTTTTGTAAGTATTTTTGGTGTTTCTCCAACTGATTTCTTTGCGTTGATTCCCTTTATTTCTGTAATCCTCTTTTCTGGACCTTCGTCAGGTCTCTTTCAGGGATTACTTTTGTTCGTAGGAGTCCGACTTTGTTTAGGTTGGTCTCATCTGTAATCTTCTTTCTTGGATCTTTATCAGATCTCTTTCAGGGGTTACTTGTATAACTTTTCAGTAGCAGGAGTCTGACTTTGTTATGTCGGTCTCCTTTAAGTTATAGTGTAATCCTCTTTCTTGGATCTTTATTTGATCTCTTTCAGGGATTACTTGTATAACTTTTCAGTGGTAGGAGTCCGACTTCGTTATGTCGGTCTCCTTTAAGTTATTTTTCGTAGTCCTCTTTCTTGGATCTTTTGTCAGATCTCTTTCAGGGACTACTTTTGATAACTTTTTATTTTGGGCAGACTTTATTATGTCGGGCCCTTCTAAGTTAAAGTAATCCTCTTTAATAGGGATGGCCAGACCTCTTTCCAGGGTTTACTTATAACTTGGGTTGACTTGGTCCGACTTCCACACATCGGCCAGTCTTTAAGTTATTATTTTAGCTATCCATAACACCTCGTCAGGTTCTTTTTTTGGATTGCTTTCGATAACTTCTTACATTATTCTGTGTTCATCTTTGCCGATTTGTAGAAAATGGTTGGTGTCTTTAGATCGTCCTTTGGGTGAATCGCGTTTTCACCTTTATCGGACGATTATCTTTATCGTGGTCGGGCAGTGAATTTGTTTTTCACTTTCTGCCGATCTGTTGCTTTATAATCGAACGATGAATACTTCAGATTAATGCGTCTTGGACTCTTGTAGAATATCTAAAATATATTTTATTTAAAGGAAAATGCGAATATATACATGTGGGATTTTTCTGGTCTAGGTCTCGACCTAGTGCCTCATTAAAAAACCTTTTTCAGGAAAAAAGAGTACATCCATTTAGTGAGACCTTTTACCTTTTCTAACTGTAGTACCTTCGTAGGTTGCAGGCGTGCCATGATCGGGGAAGCTCTCGTCCATCAAGCTCGGACAGTCTGTAGTAGCCCTTCCCAAGTAATTCTATGACTCGATAGGGTCCTTTCCAGTTCGCTGCCAGCTTCCCTTCTCCGGGTCGAGTTGTTCCAATGTCATTTCGGATTAGGATGAGATCATTCTCTACGAAACTTCTCGGCACTACCTTTTGATTATATCTAGAAGTCATTCGTCGCTTTAGAGCTTCTTCCCTGATCCGAGTTCTTTCTTGGGTTTCGGGTAATAAGTTGAGCTCTTCTCTCTGAAGTTGGAAGTTTGCTTGTTCATTGTAGTGGACTACTCGGGGAGATCCTTCTTCGATTTCTATTGGAATCATTGCCTCCGCTCCGTATGCTAGTCGGAATGGTGATTCGTTTGTAGTAGAATGGGGGTTGTTGGATATGCCCATAGGACTTGTGGAAGTTCCTCGGCCCAGGCTCCCTTTGCTTCTTGTAGCCTCCGCTTTAGACCGACCAATATGACTTTGTTGGCTGCTTCGACTTGTCCATTGGCTTGGGGATGTTCGACAGAGGTGAACTGGTGTTTTATGTTCAGGTCGGCCACCAATTTTCTGAAGCTTGCATCTGTAAATTGGGTACCGTTGTCCGTGGTGATGGAGTATGGTATTCCGAACCTCGTAATAATGTTCCTATATAGGAATTTTTGACTTCTTTGAGCGGTAGCGTTGGCTAGGGGTTCTGCCTCGATCCATTTTGTGAAATAGTCTACTCCTACTATGAGGAATTTTACTTGTCCCGATCCCTGTGGGAAGGGTCCGAGAAGGTCGAGTCCCCATTTCGCAAATGGCCAGGGTGAGGTCACGCTGATGAGCTTTTCTGGTGGGGCAATGTGAAAGTTGGCATGCTTCTGGCATGGTGGGCATGTCCTCATAAATTCTATAGCCTCCTTTTGTAGAGTTGGCCAATAGAATCCTGCCCGGAGTATCTTTTTGGTGAGAGCTTGCGCTCCTATTGACGGGTTCTGTAGTATCTCCTGGATGAGGCTTCTGTTGTTGCCCCCTGGTTTGGTGCTGGCTAATTTTGAAAGGGCGTCAGCTCGGGCATTTTGCTCACGAGGTATGTGGTAAATTCTATATTCCCCGAGTTGTCCGAGCTGTTCTTTGGTTTTATCCAAATATTTTTTCATGGTCGGATCTTTGGCTTGGTAGCTTCCTGTTATTTGTGAGGTTATGACTTGTGAGTCACTGTAGATGTTGAGTTTTTGAGCTCCAACCTCCCTAGCCAGCTTCAAACCAGCTAATAGTGCTTCGTATTCTGCCTGGTTGTTTGAGGCCGGGAATCCGAATTTAAGGGAGAGCTCAAGTTGAGTTCCTTGGTTGCTTTCGATTATCACACCCGCACCGCTTCCTATTTTATTCGAGGATCTGTCTACGTATATGTTCCACTCTATGGGGATTTCCGAGGTGTCTGTGAATTCTGCGATGAAGTCGGCCAGGTGTTGTGATTTGATGGCTGTCCGTGCCTCGTATTGGAGGTCGAACTCAAACAACTCGATTGCCCATTGTAGGATTCTTCCTGCTAGATCTGTTTTCTGCAATATCCCTTTTATGGGTTGGTTGGTCCGAACTTTAATGGTATGCGCTTGGAAATATGGGCGAAGCCGCCGTGATGTGAGGATCAGAGCATAGGCAAACTTTTCTATTTTCTGGTAGTTCAGCTCAGATCCCTGTAGCGCTTTGCTAATGAAGTAGACTGGTTTTTGCCCATGTTCGTCTTCTCTGACTAGTGCTGAGGCTATTGCCCGGCTCTCTACTGCGAGATATAATATGAGCGGTTCTCCTTCTCGTGGCCGATATAGGATAGGTGGCCATCCTAAGAACTCTTTGAAGTCTCGGAAGGCTTGCTCACATTCTGTCGTCTATTCGAACTGTTTTCCCTTTCTTAAAGTAACATAGAAGGG
>NC_029776.3:21632238-21642769 GCF_000817695.3 Arachis duranensis
GCTTGACACTTGTCTGGATTTACTTCAATCCCCCTTTGTGTGAGCATGAAGCCCAAGAATTTGCCTGCTTCTACTGCGAAGGTGCATTTTGCGGGATTGAGCCGCATGTCGTGTTTCCTGATAGTGTAAAACACTTGAGCTAGGTCGGATAATAATGTATCTTTGCTTTGTGTCTTTATCAACATGTCGTCTACATAAACTTCCATGGTTTTCCCGATGCGATCTGAGAAAACTTTATTCATTAGCCTTTGATAAGTAGCTCCTGCGTTCTTGAGACCGAAAGGCATCACGATGTAACAGTAGTTTGCTTTCGGCGTTAGGAACGAGGTCTTTTCTTGATCTGGCGGATACATGGGGATTTGGTTGTACCCTGAATACGCGTCCATGAACGAGAGATATTTATATCCTGATGAAGCATCTACTAAAGCGTCGATGCTTGGGAGTGGGTAAGGGTCTTTTGGACAGGCTTTGTTGAGGTCGGTGTAGTCGGTGCACATTCGCCACTTCCCATTTGATTTTTTCACCAAGACGACGTTTGCTAGCCATAGTAGGTATTTGACTTCCCTTATGAACCCGGCCTCTAGTAGCGCCTGTACTTGTTCTTCCACAGCTTGAGCTCGTTCTGGTCCGAGTTTTCTTCGTCTTTGTTGTACCGGCCGGGATCCCGGGTAGACTGCCAATTTGTGGCTCATTAGTTCGGGATCAATGCCTGGCATGTCGGCAGCTTTCTATGCAAAGAGATCAACATTATCTCGTAGGAACCGTATTATTGATTCCTTTGTGTCTCCTTTCAGGATCGTGCCAATATTAGTTGTTTTATCCGAAGTGTCTCCGATCTGGACTCTTTCTACTTCTCCTTCGGGTCGTGGTCGGAATTCTTCTCGCCTTTGAACTCCACCGAGCTCGATTGTGTGGAACTCTCCTCCTTCACCTCGGAGGTTTAGGCTTTCGTTATAACAGCGACGTGCCATCTTTTGATCTGCCTTTATTGTAGCTATCCCTTCCGCACTTGGGAATTTCATACATAGATGTGGAGTTGAAACTATTGCGCCAAGTTGATTTAAAGTTGTCCGACCTATTAAGGCATTGTAGGCTGAGCTTACGTCGACCACGATGTAGTCTATCTTGAGTGTTCTGGATTGGTTCCCTTTTCCGAAGGTTGTATGCAGCGATACGTATCCCAGCGGTTGAACTGGGGCATCTCCTAGTCCGAATAGACTGTTCGGGTACGCTCTTAGCTATTTTTCTTCTAGACCAAGTTTGTCGAAGGCAGTTTTGAATAAGATGTCGGCAGAGCTTTCCTGGTCAATTAGTGTACGGTGAAGGTTGGCGTTTGCCAGTATGATCGTAATGACCATGGGGTCGTCATGTCCCGAGATGATCCCGGATGCGTCTTCCTTGGTAAACGTGATTGCTGGGATGTCTTGGGCTTCCTTTTTTCCTTCGACGTGGTACACCTCTTTGAGGTGTCGCTTGCGAGATGATTTGGAGATTCCTCCTCCAGCAAATCCGCCGTGTATTACGTGAACGTGTCTTTCCGGTGTGCGGGGTGATCGTTCAGATCGTCCAACGTCCTCATCCCTTCTTCTTTTTCTTGGTTCGTCATCCTGATTAGCCAAAAACCGATCTTGTTTTCCTTCTCTTACTAGTTTTTCTATGACGTTTTTCAAGTCGAAGCATTCATTGGTGGAATGCCCTCGAAGCCGGTGATATTCACAGTATTCATTCTGATTTCCTCCTCCTCTTTTGCCTTTAAGTGGCCGAGCTGGAGGGATTTTCTCTGTATGGCAGACTTCTTTGTAAACATCTACCAAGGATACCCTAAGAGGAGTATAGTTATGATATTTTTTGATTTTCTCTCCCGGGCGATCCTCCTTTTTCTTAGATTCTTTATCTCGGTAGGCAGAACTAAACCTTGAGGCTTCACTAAGTCGAGAATTTTCCTCCATGTTGATGTATTTCTGTGCCCGTTCTTGTACTTCGTCTAAGGATGTTGGGTATCTCTTTGATATAGATTGGCTAAATGGTCCTTCTTGTAGGCCATTTATGAGGCCCATAATGGCAGCTTCTGTTGGAAGACTTTGTATGTCCATGCATGTTTTGTTGAATCTTTCCATGTAGTTGCGAAGGCTCTCCCGATCTCCTTGCTTGATCCCTAGTAGGCTAGGTGCATGTTTGGCTTTGTCCTTTTGTATGGAGAATCGGGCCAGGAACTTCTTGGACAGGTCGTCGAAACTTGAGATGGATTTTGGAGGTAGGTTGTCGAACCATTTAATGGCTGTCTTGGTGAGAGTTATTGGAAAGGCTTTGCAGCGAACTGCATCTGAGGCATCAATGAGGTACATTCTACTTCTGAAGTTGCTGAGATGATGGTTGGGGTCCGATGTGCCGTCATATAGAGTCATATCTAGAAGCTTGAAATCTTTTGGAATTTTGGTCTTCATGATTTCTCTGGTGAATGGATCTTGATCTTTCTGGGAGCTATCCTCTGTGGATGGTCGAGTAGCTTTAGTTTTAAGATAAGCTTCGAGTTTTGTAAGCTTATCTTCTAATTCTCGGCGCCGCCTTATCTCCCGGCGTAGATCTTCTTCTTTTTCACGTCGATGTTGGGCTTCTTTCTCAAGCTGCTCCAATCGATTTTGAAGTGCCTCCATTACTCCTGGATTTGATGAATTTTTGTCTCCGTTGGTTTCTGGAGTTTCTTTGAGTATTGTGTCCGCATTTTTATGCGGCGTTCTGTCTTCCAAACCTGAATCGTGGTCGTTGTCATGGTCAATCGCCATGTTAATGGGGTGACTTCCAGGTTCCCCGCAACGGCGCCAATGTTCCGTGGGTTACCTGAAACTGTAGGTCGATCTTGGACGAGATCTTCTGTGTTGGTCGGAGCCAACGTGTCTGGCAGGTGTACAGCGGCCGGAGCTGGTGTGTCCGACTTGTTGGACTTGGTGGTGGTGCTGATCTTTCGTCCCCGGAGGGTGGGGGGTACCTGTAAGGGACTCCGATGCTTAAGTTAGCAAGGGTATTAAGCAGGTATTGAGTAGAATCAGAGTATGAGTTATACCTGGGTGCTCCAGTGTATTTATAATAGTGAGAAGTTACCTTTCTAGATAAGATAAGTTAGTTATCTTATCTTATCTTATCTTTGGGTGAGGTCAGCTTATCTTCAACGGAACCGCCTTTATCTCTGTAGGCTGGGATTGCCTCTGGATTTGGGTCGTGTCCCTCTATTTGGGCCCTTTATTGGGCTTTCCTGTCGACTTGGCGGAGCTCTTTGAGAAGAGGTCGGGTTGTCCTGACCTGAAGAGGTCGGTCGCTTTGTCTTGTAGAACATCCCGGGTCGAACAGCTCGACCCAGGGTATGAACAATACCTTAGTAGACTCCAACTCGGGATACAATACTTGTCGTTCATGGATGCATACTTGGGATATAAACAAATTTCGATGTATAAGCCGGATCAAGAAAAAACATCTTTTAACATGCCTAGAGCAAATTATTGCTACGTGGTTATGCCTTTTGGGTTAAAAAATGCAGGAGCCACCTACCAAAGGCTGATGAATAAGGTGTTTGCACCTCACATTGGGAGGCTAATGGAAGTATACGTAGATGACATGCTAGTAAAAACCAAGGATGAAGCTGACCTCCTGACCAACCTCTCGCAAGTCTTCAACACCATAAGGACACACAGGATGAGGTTGAATCCCGTAAAGTGCACCTTTGCAGTAGTGGTTGGAAAATTTCTAGGATTTATGCTAACACAAAGGGGGATAGAAGCCAACCCCGATAAGTGTAGAGAAGTCTTGGAAATGAAAAGTTCGACTTGCTTGAGAGAGGTCCAACAACTGAATGGCCGACTTGCAACTCTCTCCAGATTCTTGGCCAGATCAGCATTAAGATCCTTACCACTTTTCTCCCTACTAAGAAAAAGGATGTCAGTTCGAATAGACTCCTGAATGCGAAGAAGCATTCCAGGAGTTCAAAAGGTTTTTAAGCCAACCTCCAATTCTGACCCGACCTAAAATCGGAGAATAACTCGTCCTGTATTTGTCCGTAGCTGACAAGGCTGTAGTATCAGCCCTAATACGGGAAGACGAGGTCGGGCAGCAACCAATTTACTTCATCAGCAAGGTTCTATAGGGCCCCGAGTTAAGGTACCAAAAACTCGAAAAGTTTTCGTATGCCTTAATAATAGCCTCTCGGAGGCTACAGTCTTATTTTCAAGCTCACACTATAAGAGTTCGAACAAACCAGCCCATGAAGCAAATTCTTCAAAAAACAGACATTGCGGGCAGAATGGTTCGATGGGTTATAGAGCTATCCAAATTTAATCTGAAGTATGAAACTTGGACAGCAATTAAAACTCAATGCCTCGCCGACTTCATGGCAGAATATGCAGGGGAGCAAGAAGAAGCCTCCATAGCCTGGGAACTATATGTGAATGGCTCTTCCAACAAAGTCGAAAGCAGTGCAGGCATAATATTGGTCAACCAAGAGGGGACTCAAATAGAAGTCTTTCTCAAATTTGAATTCCCGGCTTTCAATAATCAAGCAGAATATGAAGCCTTGATTGTCGGGTTAAAGCTAGCAGAAGAAGTCGGTGCGACCAAAGTAGTTATGTTCAGTGACTCTCAGGTGGTGACCTCTCAAATCAATGGGGAGTATCAGGCTAAAGACCCCAATATGAAAAGGTACTTGGACAAAACTTCGGAGTACCTTAGGCGGTTCTCAGAAACCGAGGTTAAACACATAACTCGAGATCTCAATAGCAGAGTAGACGCCATCTTCAAGTTAGCAAGCACCAAACCAGGGAAAAATAATAGAAGCCTAATCCAAGAAACTCTCCAAGAACCCTCTGTCATAAAAACAGAGGCTAAACAAGATGTCCTAGAGGTATCCAGGTTGGACCTTGGGTGGATGACTCCCTTGATCGAATACATGAAATTCGACATCCTACCCAAAGAAGAAAAAGAGGCCAAGAAAATCTGGAGGGAAGCATATAACTACACCTTGGTGAAAAATATCCTCTATAAAAAAGGAATATCCACACCATTATTGAAGTGTGTCCCGACCTCTAAAACAACAGAAGTCCTAGAGGAGGTTCACAATGGTATCTAGGGGAACCATCTCAGAGCAAGGTCTTTGGCTAAAAAAGTCATCCGAGCTGGGTTCTATTGGCCGACCTTGCAGAAAGATGCGATCGAATTTGTAAAAAAGTGTCAGCCATGCCAAATGCATGCAAACTTCTACACCACTCCCTTCGAGGAGCTCATTAGCATCACTTCTCCATGGCCTTTTGCAAGATGGGGTTTGGACCTATTAGGGCCCTTCCCCCAAGCACCTGGACAAGTGAAGTACTTAATAGTGGGGGTAGACTACTTTACGAAGTGGATCGAAGCAGAAATGTTAGCCACCATTACAGCCCAGAGAAGTTGAAAGTTCCTCTACAGGAATATCATCACAAGGTCTGGAGTCCCCCACTCCATCACCACTGATAATGGAACTCGGTTCACGGACTCTACCTTCAGAAACTTAGTAGCCAGCATGAAGATCAAGCACCAATTCACCCCGGTGGAACACCCACAAGCAAATGGGCAAGTTAAGGCAGCCAACAAGGTTATACTAGCTGGGTTAAAGAAAATATTGCAAGATGCAAAGGTAGTCTGGGCTGAAAAACTCCCCCAAGTACTATGGACATATCAGACTACACCTCAGTCTGCCACAAGAGAGACAGCCTTCCGACGTGCTTATGGCATAGAAGCCATGATACCAGTTGAAATCAATGAGCAAAGTCCAAGGGTGAGATTCTACGATGAGGTTGGCAACATTTAGGCGCATAAAAAAGAACTCGAGTTACTCCCTAAAGTCCGAGAACAAGCCCGGATAAAGAAAGCAGTGTTGAAACAAAGGATAACGAACATATATAATAAAAAAGTCATTCGAAGAAGTTTCATCCCAGACAACTTGGTTTTGATTAGAAATGACATCAGCGTCAACAATCGGGAGAAGGAAAACTCGCTGCTAATTGGAAAGGGCCATATAAGATAACTGAAGCCTTAGGAAAAAGGTATTACAAGGCAACCGACTTGAGCGGTACCAAGCTACCAAGGTCGTGGCATGCTTGTAACATGAAGAGGTACTATAGTTAAAAGCGAACTCCACTCCCTGATGTACTCTTTTTTCCGACTTCATGGTTTTGTTCCAAAAAGGGTTTTCCTGAAGGGGGTTTTAACAAGGCATCAAAGTGGAGCCTAGGGAAAACAAATCTTAAAAATTCCCTAGTAGCAAAAGTTGCCTCCATTTATTAATAAAGATTTTTTCATCACATCTCTTTATAAATTCCATTATTGTTATTCTACGAAACGTGCCAACTTAAGCGAAAATCCCATGACCGATATAAGTGGTCGGCGGGATGAAGCGACGAGATACAAGTCGGTGTAAAGAGGTTACAAAAGACGATCATGAAAACTCAGGAACATTACGACCTATTAGTTAGAAAACCCGAGAAGAATCAGAATGCATCACAAAAATAACCTAAGTCACAAAAGCAATTCAATAAACAAAACTTGAATATGCAAGAATACAAAAGAGATGAGGAAAATTGCACAAAAGGTAAAGGCTGTTTTCAAAAATTCATGCAATAACTTAGACAGCTTGCCTATTCAAAAAGATTTTTTTTTTCACAAAACCAAAGGGTTTACATAAAAACCTAAAGAATCGCAATAAAAACATGCACACGCAGAGTATACCTTAAAGCCCTTATCCAAAAAAGGGCGAAGCAAATAAAGCAATTTTTTTTAACGGCCAGAAGGCCAAAAAATTCAAGAGCCATTACCACAAACAAACAAAAATAAATTGATCAAAGAGGCCCACAAGCCGGGGCCCAAATAGCCGAAATTAATTAACTGGAAAGAGGATTGGAGTCACCAGAAGGAAGGGAGTTCAGATCTACAGCAGGGAAGGTCGGAGTAGCCTCTTCGACAGCAAATGTCGGAGCTTCTGAAGACATTGGCAGGAATCCCTCCTGTTGCTCCTAGTGCGGTATTTTATAACCCACAAACTAACCGACAAGTGCACCGGGTCGTACCAAGTAATACCTTATGTGAGTAAGGATCGATCCCACGAGGATTGATGGATCAAGCAACAACGATTGATTGATTGGCTTAGTTAGACAAACAGAAAATAGTATTTGAATGTAAAAAAAGCATTAAAGAGTAAAGAAGAGTTTGAAGAGACAGGTGAATAAGTGAATAAATTGGGAATAAAATATGGAGAAGATAGTTAAGGTTTTAGAGTTATCTATTTTTTCCGGATTAACTTTACTTACTAACTAATTTAATTATGTAGGATTTAATTTATGGCAAACTGTATGTGACTAGACCCTAATTCCTTAGACGTTCCTAGTCTCCTCTAAAATTCACTAACTGCTGATGAGCGGATAATTTATACGCTTTTTGGCATTGTTTTTAGATAGTTTTTAGTATAATCTAGCTATTTTTAGGGATGTTTTCATTAGTTTTTATGCTAAATTCATATTTCTGGACTTTACTATGAGTTTGTGTGTTTTTCTGTGATTTTAGGTAATTTCTGGCTGAAATTGAGGGACCTGAGCAAAACTCTGATAAAAGGCTAACAAAGGACTGTTGATGCTGTTGGATTTTGACTTCCCTGTACTCGAAATAGATTTTCTAGAGCTGCCGAACTCCAAATGGCGCGATCTCAACGGCATTGGAAAGTAGACATCCAGAGCTTTCCAGCAATATATAATAGTCTATACTTTATTCGTGACTAGATGACGTAAACTGGCGCTCAACGCCAGTTCCATGCTGCATTCTGGAGTCAAACGCCAGAAACACGTCACGAACCAGAGTTGAACGCCAAAAACACGTTACAACTTGGCGTTCAACTACAAAAGAAGCCTCTGCACGTGTAAAGCTAAAGCTCAGCCCAAGCACACACCAAGTTGGCCCCGAAAGTGGATTTCTGCATCAATTACTTACTTCTGTAAACCCTAGTAGCTAGTCTAGTATAAATAGGACATTTTATTATTGTATTAGAGATCCTGGATCCTGGATTGTATTTTTGATCATGTGGTCATGTTTTGGGGGCTGGCCATTCGACCATGCCTGAACCTTCATCACTTATGTATTTTCAACGGTGGAGTTTCTACACACCATAGATTAAGGGTGTGGAGCTTTGCTGTACCTCGAGTTTTAATGCAATTACTACTATCTTTTATTCAAATTCAATCTTATTTCTGTTCTAAGATACTACTCGTACTTCAACCTGATGGATGTGATGATCCATGACACTCATCATCATCCGTCCCTATGAACGCGTACCTGACAACCACTTCCGTTCTACAAGCGAAAGCTAGAGTGTGTATCTCTTGGATTCCTGATGCACGACGCATGGTTGCCCTCGCCTGACAACCGAGCCTTCCATTCCGTGAGATCAGAGTCTTTGTGGTATAAGCTAGAATTGATGGCGGCATTCATGAGAATCCGAAAAGTCTAAACATTGTCTGTGGTATTCCGAGTAGGATTCCGGGATTGAATGACTGTGACGAGCTTCAAACTCACGATTGTTGGGCGTGATGACAAACGCAAAAGAATCAAGGGATTCTATTCCAACATGATCGAGAATCGACAGATGATTAGCCGTGCCATGACAGAGCATTTGGACCTTTTTCACTGAGAGGATGGGATGTAGCCATTGACAACGGTGATGCCCTACAGACAGCTTGCCATGGAAAGGAGTAAGAAGGATTGGATGAAGGCAGTAGGAAAGCATAGATTCAGAAGGAGCACAACATCTTCATACGCCTATCTGAAATTCCCATCGATGATCTTCATAAGTATTTCTATCTTTATTTTCTGTTTATTTATTATTATTATTCGAAAACTCCATAACTATTTATTACCCGTCTGACTAAGATTTACAAGATGACCATAGCTTGCTTCATACCAACAATCTTCGTGGGATCGACCCTTACTCACGTAAGGTTTATTACTTGGACAACCCAGTGCACTTGCTGGTTAGTTGTGCGAGGTTGTGAAGAAAGTGCTGAGTTAGTAAATGCGCACACCAAGTTGAATGCCATTATAAGAGATCACAATTTCGTGCACCAACTGCCAATTCCTTGGTCAATTAATTCTAATTAGAAGCTGCATGATCAAATTCTAGTTTATATGCCACAAAAACTCTAATTACCCAAAAATAAAAGGATTATATGTCACGTATCCCGTTAAATCCAGATAATTAAAAGTTAGGAGAATATATTTTCAAGCTGTTGTTCAAGTAAAGAGCTTTTCTAAGTTTTACAAGCACTCAAATAGAAAGAGGGTCATACTTCCGTTCCACTCAAATTCATAAAATAAAGAGCGAAAAAAATTCTTAAATTATAAATCTATGCATAAATTAAAATAGAAAAAGCAATAAAATCAATCCATACAAATAGTTAGAACTCCTAACCTTAACAGTGGAGTTTTTGTTGCTCATGGAATGTGGAATGTAAATTTGTATAGAATTCCCTAATGGAATCCCCTTCGAATGTCTCTAATAGAAGAGAAGTCTCCCCTTTTTATAACTAATCCTAATTAATTTAAAATCTAATATCTAAAATTAAGATAATATCTTTTCCTATTTCAAATTTGAATTTAAATCAAAATTAATTATAACAATCATCAAGTTTTCAATTGATGGATGGGAACCACTTGATTCCTTCACTCTACAGCTTCTAATATGTGTTTTCTGGGCTAAAAACTGGGTCAAAACAGCCCAGAAATCGCCCCCAGCATTTTTCTGCATTTTTTGCATATGACGCGTACGCGTCAATGGTCTTTTTCGCAAGTCACGCGGACGCGTTGGTCACGCAGACACGTCACTGAGCAAATCTTCAAATCACGCGCACGCGTCGCCATGAAAAGCTCCAAATCATGCGTACGCATCAGTCACGCGTACGGGTCACTCATCGCTGCCATCTCCTTTGATTTTTGTGCTACAGAAACTCCATTAAATTCCGCCGAATGCTACCTAAAGTAAACAAAATTACAAAAGACTCAAAGTAGCATCCATATTGGCTAAAAGATAATTAATTCTTAATTAAACTCAACAAATTAGATGCAAATTTACTAGGAAAAAATAGGAAAGATGCTCACGCATCACAACACCAAACTTAAACTGTTGCTTGTTGATGAGCGGATAATTTATACGCTTTTTGGCATTGTTTTTAGTATGTTTTTAGTATAATCTAGTTAGTTTTTAGTATATTTTTATTAGTTTTTAGTTAAAATTCACTTTTCTGGACTTTACTATGAGTTTGTGTGTTTTTCTGTGATTTCAGGTATTTTCTGGCTGAAATTGAGGGTCCTGAGCAAAAATCTGATTTAGAGACTGAGAAGGACTGCAGATGCTGTTGGATTCTGACCTCCCTGCACTCGAAGTGAATTTTCTGGAGCTACAGAAGCCCAATTGGCGCGCTCTCAATAGCGTTGGAAAGTAGACATCCTGGGCTTTCCAGCAATGTATAATAGT
>NC_029776.3:21643228-21643465 GCF_000817695.3 Arachis duranensis
GGCGTTAGTGACAGACGCAAAAGAATCACTGGATTCTATTCCGGCCTGATTGAGAACCGACAGATGGATAGCCGTGCCGTGATAGGGTGCATTGAACATTTCCACTGAGAGGATGGGAGGTAACCACTGACAACGGTGAAACCCTTGCATACAGCTTGCCATGGAAGGAGCCTTGCGTGTTTGAAGAAGAAGACAGTAGGAAAGCAGAGATTCAGAAGATGGAGCATCTCCAAAACA
>NC_029776.3:21643580-21644801 GCF_000817695.3 Arachis duranensis
TGATATCCTGACTAAGATTTACAAGATAACCATAGCTTGCTTCAAGCCGACAATCTCCGTGGGATCGACCCTTACTCACGTAAGGTATTACTTGGACGACCCAGTGCACTTGCTGGTTAGTTGTGCGGGGTTGCAAAAGTGTGATTGCAATTTCGTGCACCAAGTTTTTGGCACCATTGCCGGGGATTGTTGAGTTTGGACAACTGACGGCTTATCTTGTTGCTTAGATTAGGACTGTTTATTTTTGTTGGTTTAGAGTCTTTTAGTTGAGTCTAGTTCATATTTTAAGTTTAGTGTCAATTGCATGCTTTTGGTTTTTCTTTTTAATTTTCGAATTTGCATGTTCTTAGTCCCTTTTTGATTCATAAAAATTCTAGGTTTGGTGTCCTCTTTGTGTTTTTCCCTTAAGAATTTTCGAAAATTAGTGTTTGATTTTCTAAAAATTTTAAGTTTGGTGTCATTTTGTTGTTTTTCTATTTCCTCATTTCAAAAATCAAATTTAAGTTTGGTGTCTTTTTGTGTTTTTCTCTTTCCTCTTTTCAAAAATCAAATCTTTTTCATAAAAATTTTTCAATCATATCTTCTTAATTGCTCATCTCAAAATCTTTTTAATTAACTAATTGATTCAGTTTTCAATTTGCTTTGATCTTATTTTCTTTTTGATTTTCGAATTTTTTTATTTTAATTTCCTTTTGTTTTATTTTATTTTTTTTCGGTTAATTCAAAAAAAAAACAAAATTTATCTATTTGCAATCCATATCATTTCCCTTTATCCATTATGGACTTAAGTGGGATTGATCAGTCCAAAAGGACTCTGGGGTCATATGCTAACCCGATTACAGCTGCATATGGGAGTAGCATCTGTACACCTCCCATCAAAGCAAGCAGCTTTGAACTAAATCCTCAACTCATTATCATAGTGCAGCAAAATTGCCAGTATTCCGGTCTTCCACAGAAAGAGCCTATTGAGTTTCTGGCACAATTCTTACAAATTGCTGACACAGTACATGATAAAGAGGTGGATCAGGATGTCTACAGACTATTACTGTTTCCATTTGCTGTAAAAGATCAAGCTAAAAGGTGGTTGAATAACCAACCTACAGCAAGCATAAAGACATGGAAACAGTTATCAGACAAATTCCTGAATCACTTTTACCCTCCAAAGAGGATGACACAGCTAAGGCTGGACATCCAAGGCTTTAAACAAGAGGATAATGAATC
>NC_029776.3:21645230-21646046 GCF_000817695.3 Arachis duranensis
TGGCGTTCAAACGCCAGAAAAGGGGGGAAAGCTGGCGTTAAACGCCCATTTCTTGCCCAGTTCTGGCGTTCAAACGCCAGAAAAGGGGGAAAAGTTGGCGTTAAACGCCCATTTTCCACCCAATCCTGGCGTTCAGACGACAAGGGAAGATCAGACACCTGAGAGTGCTGACAGTAATCCCTCTAACAAGGCTTCTTCAACCACTTCTGTAAGGAATAAACCTGCAGCATCTAAGGTTGAAGACTATAAAGCCAAGATGCCTTATCCTCAAAAACTCCGCCAAGTGGAACAGGATAAACAATTTTCCCGCTTTGCAGACTATCTAAGGACTCTTGAAATAAAGATTCTGTTTGCAGAGGCACTTGAGCAAATACCTTCTTATGCTAAGTTCATGAAAGAAATCTTAAGTCATAAGAAGGATTGGAGAGAAACTGAAAAAGTATTTCTCACTGAAGAATGTAGTGCAGTCATTCTAAAAAGCTTACCAGAAAAGCTTCAAGATCCAGGAAGCTTTATGATACCATGCACATTAGAAGGTGCTTGCACCAAGACAGCTCTATGTGATCTTGGAGCAAGCATCAATCTAATACATGCATCCACTATCAGAAAGCTTGGGTTGACTAAAGAAGTCAAACAAACCCGGATATGCCTCCAACTTGCTGATGGCTCCATTAAATATCCATCAGGCATAATAAAGGATATGATTGTCAAAGTTGGACCATTCGCCTTTCCAACTGACTTTGTAGTGCTGAAAATGGAGGAGCACAAGAGTGCAACTCTCATTCTAGGAAGACCTTTCCTAGCAACTGGACGAAC
>NC_029776.3:21647161-21647500 GCF_000817695.3 Arachis duranensis
GAAAAATTACCACCACCTGCCAATGTTAAGGCAATCAGAAGCTTTCTGAGGCATGCAGGATTCTACAGAAGGTTTATAAAGGATTTTTTGAAAATTGCAAAACCTTTGAGTAACCTGCTAGCTGCTGACACACCATTTGTGTTTGACACATAGTGTCTGCAGGCATTTGAGACCTTGAAAGCTAAGCTGGTCACAGCACCAGTCATCTCTGCACCAGATTGGACATTGCCATTTGAACTAATGTGTGATGCCAGTGACCATGCCATTGGTGCAGTGTTGGGACAGAGGCATAACAAGCTTCTGCACGTCATTTATTATGCCAGTCATGTTCTAAATGAT
>NC_029776.3:21647628-21647981 GCF_000817695.3 Arachis duranensis
TCCAAAGTGGTTGTGTACACTGACCATGCTGCTCTTAAATACTTACTCACAAAGCAGGATTCAAAACCCAGGCTTATAAGATGGGTGTTGCTTCTGCAAGAGTTTGATATAGAAATAAGAGACAGAAAAGGGACAGAGAACCAAGTAGCTGATCATCTGTCCCGAATAGAACCAGCAGCTGGGGCGTCCCTCCCTTCTACTGAGATCTCTGAGACCTTCCCAGATGAGCAACTCTTTACCATTCAGGAAGCTCCCTGGTTTGCAGATATTGCAAATTATAAAGCTGTGAGGTTCATACCCCAGGAGTACAGCAGAGTGCAAAGAAAGAAATTAATTTCAGATGCTAAGTACTA
>NC_029776.3:21648168-21648472 GCF_000817695.3 Arachis duranensis
CCAATGTGGCTTCTACTGGCCTACTCTCTATAAAGATGCCCGAGAGTTTGTGCGTAACTGTGACAGTTGCCAAAGAGCTGGTGACTTGCCTCATGGATACGCCATGCCTCAACAAGGGATCCTAGAGATTGAATTGTTTGATGTATGGGGTATTGCCTTTATGGGTCCGTTCCCACCATCATACTCAAACACTTACATTCTAGTGGCAGTGGACTACGTATCTAAATGGGTAGAAGCAATTGCTACACCCACTAATGATACTAAGACCGTGCTGAAATTCCTCCAGAAACATATCTTCAGCAGG
>NC_029776.3:21649069-21650404 GCF_000817695.3 Arachis duranensis
GGTCCAGCTAAAGACAGTAAAGAAGCGCTTGCTGGGAGGCAACCTAGTCATTAGCAGGTTATATGTTTTGTTTTTACAAAGGCAAGTATCAAAAATGAAGGAATTCACAGAGTTACAGAAGGATTCATTGCAAAAAGCAGAGAAAAAGAGCTTACTGGCGAAAAAATGCCAGTAAGGGGTACTTTGGGCGTTAAACGCCAGAATGGGCACCATTCTGGGCGTAAAACGCCAGTAAGGGTGCCATTTTGGGCGTTAAACGCCAGAATGGGCACCATTCTGGGCGTTTAACGCCAGGTGTGCAACATCCTGGGCGTTTAGAAAAATGCCCAGTGATAAAGGGAATTCTGGCGTTTAACGCCAGCCAGGGCACCTGGCTGGGCGTTAAACGCCCACAATGGGCAACAAATGGGCGTTAAACGCCAGAATGGATGCCATTCTGGGCGTTTAACGCCAGAAAGGTGGGGGGACCAAGATTTTGATTTTCAATCAAATTTTCTTTAAATTTTCCTTTTCGTACCCATACTTTTCTACATAAATACATCCCAACCTTTCATCATTCACTTTCAAATCTTCAAAAATCAAAAGTCATTCTTCAAATCTTTCTCAAATCAATCCCAAATCTTATTCAAAAACTCACCCTTCTCTCAAATTCTCTCCATATCTTCTCAAATCCCCTTTCAAAAAACTCAAATTTCTCTCAAATTCTCTCCATATCTTCTCAAATCCCCTTTCAATTCTTTCGAAATCTCTTTCCCCCCTTATAAAAACACGTTCAGCCTCATGATTCCCCCACACCATTCGAATTTGCTCTTCTCCTCTCTCTCTTCTTTCCTTTTTTTTTTGCTTAAGGACAAGCAAACCTCTAAGTTTGGTGTGCTTTTCCGTGATCACTAAACCAAGATTCATCAAGATCATGGCTCCTAAGGGAAAACAAACCAATTTAAGAGGAAATAAAGAGAATAATCCAAAGAATCTTTGGAATCAAGAGAAGTTCTTAACCAAAGAACATGAAGACCATTATCACAAGATAATGGGTCTGAGGTCAGTGATCCCGGAAGTTAAATTTGATCTGAAAGAAGATGAATGTTCGGGGATCCAAGAGCAAATTCGAAATAGAGGATGGGAAGTTCTAACCAATCCTGAAATAAAGGTTGGAAGGAATATGGTTCAGGAATTCTAATCAAATCTGTGGCTAACAGATAAGCAGAGAATGACTGGAACTGCTTACCATACCTACAGAACCATGGTCAGAGGGAAAGTTATCTACTTCCATCCGGACAAAATAAGAGAAATCTTCAAATTACCTCAACTGCAAGATGATCCTGAATCCTTTAA
>NC_029776.3:21651156-21651601 GCF_000817695.3 Arachis duranensis
TGCTTTAATCACAAAAGAACAAGAAGTACAGGATTTTGAATTTATCCTTGAAACTAGTTGAATTAGTTTGATGTGGTGACAATACTTTTTTGTTTTCTGAATGAATGCTTGAACAGTGCATATGTCTTTTGAATTTGTTGTTTTGAGAATGTTAAGATTGTTGGCTCTTGAAAGAATGAGGAAAAAAGAGAACTGTTATTGAGGATCTAAAAAAATCATCAGATTGATTCTTGAAGCAAGAAAAAGCAGTGAATACAAAGAAAAAAAAATTTCGAAAAAAAAAGAAAAAAAAGAAAAGAAAGAAATAAAGTTGTGATCCAAGGCAAAAAGAGTGTGCTTAAGAACCCTGGACACCTCTAATTGGGGGCTCTAGCAAAGCTGGGTCACAATCTGAAAAGGTTCACCCAATTAGGTGTCTGTGGCATGTATGTATCCGGTGGTAATA
>NC_029776.3:21652396-21683020 GCF_000817695.3 Arachis duranensis
GCTTGTTCTTGTTCTAAGATATCACTTGTTCTTTAACTTGATGAATGTGATGATCCGTGACACTCACCATCATTTTCAACTAGGAACGTGTGCCTGACAACCACCTCCGTTCTACCTTAGATTAAGTAGATATCTCTTGGATTCTTTAATCAGAATCTTCGTGGTATAAGCTAGAACTGATGGCGGCATTCAAGAGAATCCGGAAGGTCTAAACCTTGTCTGTGGTATTCTGAGTAGGATTCAATGATTGAATGACTGTGACGAGCTTCAAACTCCTGAAGGCGGGGCGTTAGTGACAGACGCAAAAGAATCACTGGATTCTATTCCGGCCTGATTGAGAACCGACAGATGGATAGCCGTGCCGTGACAGGGTGCATTGAACATTTCCACTGAGAGGATGGGAGGTAACCACTGACAACGGTGAAACCCTTACATACAGCTTGCCATGGAAGGAGCCTTGCATGTTTGAAGAAGAAGACAGTAGAAAAGCAGAGATTCAGAAGATGGAGCATCTCCAAAACCTCAACCTATTCTCTATCACTGCAAAACAAGTACTTATTTCATGTTCTTTTACTTTTCACAATCAATCCTGATAATTTCTGATATCCTGACTAAGATTTACAAGATAACCATAGCTTGCTTCAAGCCGACAATCTCTGTGGGATCGACCCTTACTCACGTAAGGTATTACTTGGACGACCCAGTGCACTTGCTGGTTAGTTGTGCGGGGTTGCAAAAGTGTGATTGCAATTTCGTGCACCACTTGTCCTCAAGCAACCAAAACTAATATAAGCTTAGGATGTGAATTTGCATGAGAATGAGAATTTGATTAAGTTCATGTCTCTTCTTATAGTGGGGTTTACAACTGCAATGCTGAATAGTTTTGGCATTTCACTTTATCCTTTGAAGTTCAGAATGATTGGAATCCATAGGAACTCAGAATTCAGATAGTGTTATTGATTCTCCTAGTTCAGTATGTTGATTCTTGAACACAGCTACTTTATGAGTCTTGGCTGTGACCCTAAGCATTTTGTTTTTCCAGTATTACCACTAGATATATAAATGCCACAGACACATAACTGGGTGAACCTTTTCAGATTGTGACTCAGCTTTGCTAGAGTCCCCAGTTAGAGGTGCCTATAGTTCTTAAGCACACTCTTTTTCCTTTGGATCACGACTTTAACCGCTCAGTCTCAAGCTTTTCACTTGACACTTTCACGCCACAAGCACATGGTTAGGGACAGCTTGATTTAGCCACTTAGGCCATGATTTTATTCCTTTGGGCCCTCCTATCCATTAATGCTTAAAGCCTTGGATCCTTTTTACCCTTTGCCTTTTTAGTTTAAAGGGTTATTGGCTTTTTCTGCTTGTTTTTTCTTTTTTTTATTTTTTTATTTTTTTGCAAGCTTTGTGTTTTTCACTGCTTTTTCTTGTTTCAAGAATCAATTTTATGATTTTTCATATTATCAATAACATTTCTTTTTTTTCATCATTCTTTCAAGAGCCAACAATTTTAACATTCATAAACTTCACTATAAAAAAATGCACTGTTCATGTCATGCATTTAGAATCACAGAAAATACCACCACATTTAAGTAAATAAGACTACTCTTAAAATTAACTCAATTTTTCATGCAATACATCACTTCTGTATTTTTTTATTTGAATTCAAGCTTAGTGAGTAATACATGAGACATCTTTTCAGAATTAAAGCATTTAAGGGAAAACTAAACTAGACCTAGGATTCTCACTAATAAAGGATCATGCAACAGACAGAGCAAAATAGCAGAAAGCCGGAACATAACATAGAAAAAGAGGGGAGGAATAAATATGAAAGGAACTCAACCACCTTAGTTATCCTATCGGTCACTTTATTCTTTAGGTTGTGCTCCTCAGTGAAGATGATTCGCCTCCCTTTTTGGTGCCATAGGAATAAACAGAAAACTCTTAAGCGAAACGTCAACACCAAACTTAAAGGTTTGCTTGTCGTCAAGCAAAGAAGAACTGAAAATAGATAGAAACAAATATTATGATGAAAGAAAAAGAAAAGGATAAAAGAACAAGAGAGAATTAGGATTGGGAGAGGGGCAAAGAAAATTAAAACTGTGCGGCGAACTGGTGTAGTTGTTCGGCGCAGGCGACACATACGCGTGCAGCACGCGTACGCGTGGGGTGCAAATTTTCCTTAAGGACGCGTACGCGTCAAGCACGCGTCCGCGTGTCCTGGGTTTTGTGCGATTCACGCGAAGCCAGCCGCGCGCACCAACAACTCTCTGTTCGCGTGGCTTGGGAACCAATATTTTCATACGACGCGTGCACGTCAAGCACGCGCACGCGTGGATGAACATTTGTGCAAACGACGCACACGCGTCAGGGACGCGTACGCGTGAACAAGTTTTGTACTTCTAGCACACTTCCAGCCCCAAGCCAGCACAACTCTCTGCCCAACACATTTTTACGTCGAAATTCAAGGTCACACGTACGTCACTGACGCGCACGCGTGGAGTGCCAAAATCACCGATGACGCACACACATGGGGTACGCGTACGCATGGGCTTGTTTGTGCAAAAGGCTTCATTCTGGCGCCACTCCCGCATAACTCTCTGTTTATTTTTACTTTTCACGCACACCCATCTGACGCGTACGCATCAGCGACGCTTGCGCGTTGGGTGCTCATCTTTTTTTTTCCAGTTCCTGTTCTAAAATAGCTGCATGAACAGAAAATTAGTAAGAACTCAATAAAAATCAAATAAGTAAGAAAACTACTACTACGAAATCTTCAAATCTTCAAATCACGCATACGCGTCAGTCACGCACACGCATCGCCATGTAAAGCTCCAAATCACGCGTACGCGTCAGTCACACGTACGCGTCGCTCCTCGCTGCCATCTCCTTTTATTCTTGTGCTACAGAAACTCCATCAAATTCCGCCGAATGTTACCTAAAATAAACAAAATTGCAAAAGACTCAAAGTAGCATCTATATTGCCTAAAAGAAAATTAATTCTTTATTAAAATTAACCAATTAGATGCAAATTCACTAGAAAAAGATAGGAAAGATGCTCACGCATCAGCTCCCCATGAGGAGGAGACTCAATAAGCTTTTGACCACGAATCTTCAGCTCGGTGTCCGTCTCAGGGCGAGGAGGAGAGACGATGGCTCCATCAATAACCATCTTATCAGGATGGAGGGAAAAAAGGTCCAAGTCAGGAGCGATGACTCCGACTTGTTCCTTAAACACCCTCTAAGCCTCCTCTAAGCCCTCCACAATCGAATCCTCAAGCTTCTGATAGACCTCCCGACCTTTCTCCAACTCCCGCTGTAAATCAATGTTTTCAGTGAAAAGCCTCACGTAGTTCTACTCCGCCTTCTCTTTCAGACCCTCTGCCATGGCACACTAGCCCATCAGCTTTTTCTCCATCTTCTGAAGCCGGGCCAGCTCTTCCTTCATCCAGGCAACCTCCTCCTGGAGTCGTTTCTCTTCCTCTTGATATAAGACAATCCTCCCCTCAAGTTCCTCTACAGTCCTTTGGGAAGAATCCAGAGAGCTTAAAGGATTTTTGTCCAAGATATCAAGAAGATCAGTGCAAACACCAGCAGTCCGAATGCCTCCCAAATCATAATTTGAAGATGGTTTCGAATGGAAGCATCATCCATACCAATTTGGCTATAAGGAAATCTGTGCTTTTGAACGAATTTAGGACCATCAAAGTTGGCCTCTCCAGAAGGAAAAAAGCCAGACTCCAAGGTCTTGCGCTTTTTTTTTCAAGTTCAGAGAAAGGTTGAACTGGGGGATAGGAGGAGGAAGAGGAGAAGCCGAAGCAGGTGTTTACCAAAATAGGGCGAGAAGAGGTCCCCAAATCACGAGGAGGAGGAGGAGGGGCGCTAGCAGCCCTCGCGGCATCAGCACTGGCACATGCCTTCTTCTTGGCCTCCTGGACCATCTGATAAGTGGCGCTGGATCTACTCTTCACCATTTCTAAAGACAAAGAAACAAAAAAGCAATCAGCTTACAATATAAACAAGTCAGACATCTTCAGAAACGACTACAAAAATAAAAGGGCTACCTAGCTGGATCCGTACGAAACTAGGAGCCCCCAAAAGAAACTTTTTCGTGTCCAAATTAGGGGCTCTCCCCCAAGCTTCTCGGAAAAATCCCACTACAGCCTCCTCAACCTCGTCCAAATCATCCAGACCATACTTCTCCACAGGAGAGGCCTCTAACCAAAAGAGAGGAAATTGGGGGTTGGAGTTCTCATCAAGGAAAAAGGAATGGTGACCCTCTATAGCTTGGACTTTGAAGAAAAAATTCTTAAAATCATGGAAAGAATCATCAAAAATAGAAAAAACTTTTCGACCTTGAATGGCTCGAAAAGATATCCACTGTTGCTTATTATTTTGACCACTAAATGGCTTGGTCAGGTGAAAAAGATAGAAAAAGATCTTTGTGGAAGTCGGAAAGTCTAGCTCTCTACTGACATGTTGGTAAATTTTCATAAAACCCCAAGAGTTGGGGTGAAGCTGAGTGGGAGCAACTCGGCAGTGAGATAATACCCCCATTTCGAAGTCGGAAAAAGGTAAAGAAATCCCTAGACAAATGAGGAAGCAATCATACATGTAGAAGAAGTGAGGGTCAGAATCAGCGACCCTCCCACAGCAAACCCGGTCTCCAGGACCCGGGGATAATAGTTCATACTTAGGCTAATCAGCCTCTAAGTTACAAATTTTATGGTGAATGCGAAGTTCGGTCAGGTAGTCAGTGTCTACTAAAGGCTCCTCCTCAAGAACAGTATCATCTACCCATTGTGAGAAGGACTCAGGAATATGGGAAGACATTTTTCAAAAAGAAGTAGGTATAAAAGTGATAAGAACCTACAAAGAAAAAATGAAAAAGCATAAAAAACAGGGTTTTCCACAGACCAAGCAGCCTCTCTCCAAAACAAAATAAAGAATGGAATCACTAGACCGACAAGCAGACTCGCTAACAAACTAAACATCACAAAGAACATGCAAACCTCCTCTAAATGTACAAAGCAAAGCATCAACATAAATGATAGGAGAGGAGAAGGAAAGGACTAACATTTGTTTGCGAAAGCAAAAAGGAGCAGGTACAGCAGCGACAAAGCACTCCAAGAAGGAAGGCTAAAGAATTTCTCTCTGGAAAGAACAAGGATTGTAGGCAAGAAGTTTCAAAAGACGAAAGAAAACAGAGAAAAAAGAGGGACAAGTATTTATAACACGCCAGGGGCATAAGGGTAAATTGACGTGATCATTAAAGAAACGCACTGTTACCAATGTAACTGCTCCCACGTGTAAATGCAAAAACCCCAACGGACGCGACGCTTGATTAGATACGACGGTTGAGAAAATTAAATCACGTCGGTTTCAAAAATAATGTTGACTACAAACCCGAGTTCAAATACTCGAATCTAACTCATAAGCAAAAGAGATCGGACTCGAGTAGGGGCACTGTTCATACCCTAGGCAAACACTATGGTTCAGGTCCAAACACACCAAAAGGCCCAATCCAAAGATTGGCCTTCGCTACCCACCGACCTCCTCAAAAGAGGTTGGATTCAACACAGACTCCATCCCAAAGAAGTCGGGCTCGAAGGATAGCTGGCAGATAACACTAATTCAAATAAGTAACTACTCCTAAAATCTCTCAACCTACTTCAAGGAGCCATATCTCAACTACCCTAAGATAAAGGGGCGGTTATCCACCCTGAAAAGTTGAACTACTTCGACGGTGGTTATTGGATCACCACTATAATTACACTGACACCCCTCAAGTATCTCTAAGTTCCAATACTCTCAAAACCTGCTTAACCCCTTGCTGACTTAATTAGGCATCGGAGTATCTTTGCAGGTACCACCCCCTCTCCATTCTCTCATATACACAAATTGAACGGAGACTCCAGATGCAAACCAAGTCAGAAACCACCTTCCAAAGACACTTGGGCTAATTCTTCCAGTACAATCCACAATTGTCAGGTTACCCACGTAACAATAACTTACTAAAATAAATATATATTAAATAATAAAAATTAAATCTGTTTTATTTATTTTTACAAAGGATTATAGATTATTTTTAAAGAAAAAACTAAATTATAATCTGACTTTAATTATTTATTTTTTTAATCATTTTCACCCAAAACTACACAATTTAGATATGGAAAAAAATATTTATACATATCTAAATAAAGAAAATAATCAAGGCCAAACTGTTATTATTTTATATATAATGAACCGTATGATCTTATGAGAAAATAAACAGCAGTCGGATTAAATATTTATTTAAAAGTAAATCTGTACAGCTGTGCTGTTAAAAGAAAAATATGCAATGCTATTTAAAATTAAAATATTTTTATAGTATATATATAAAAAATAACTATATACCCTAATGTGATTAAGTGTAATTTACTTAGATGTGATTAAAAAATAATTGAATAACTATATACCGTAAAAAATTGATACTATTGAAAGATAAAATTAAAACTTATTTCTATGTATTATTTTTGTTCCCAATATTTTCGTCATATTTACGTTCCTAACATTTTAAAAATGTTTAAATTTTTCTCGTCATCAATTCTGTTACAGATTCCTAACAGCAGGACAATGTGGAGCCAATTTTAAAACGTTAAGAATTTAAATAGGACGATTTAAACGTTATGGATAATTTTGAGACTTATCCCAAATGTGAGGACAAAAATAATTATTTACTCTTTAAATAATTAAAGTTGTTTTATTAAATTAAAAAATAAAAATTTGAATTTGAATTTTTTTTCTTGGATAACTAAGACACGGAAATGTGAATTTGAATTTAATTAATAGAACCAAATATATTATTTAGTATTAAGTTTAAATATTAAGATGTTCTTTTAGGATCATATTAGGCTACTTAAATGAGTTAGAAAGTAAAATTTTAAATTTTAATTTAAAACACTAAAATAGAAACAAATAGTTACTTTTTTTAATCAAATAAATATAATTAATCATACAAGTATAATAATACGAATACGTGCATTTTTATCAAATTAAATTAAGTTATTAATTAAATTATATTTAATATAATTAGATTAAATAAAAATAAAAATAAAAATATACCAGTACAATTTAGATCGTATTGCAATGAGTTTATGAAATTTTAAAATAAAATAAATTTTAAAAGATAAAAATAAAAAAAATGTTATGGGAAACAATAATTTTTTTATTTTATTTCAGTAAAAAAATTAATATTAATAAAATATTAAAATAAAAAAATGTTAATAAATAAAGATGAGAGATTAATATTTTATGATTAATTTATAATTTTTATTTAAAGTATAATTTTAAGTTAATGTTAATTTTTTAAGTATTAACTTTTTTAAAAAAATATAATTTTTTGACATTAATTATTTAATGATATTATTAATATACAATAAAAATTCTATTAATAGAATATCTCTTAGAATACTGTGCCAACGCACATTACAATATTAATAGTATAATAGAGTTTCAAAACTCCAAACATTAGCCGAATATCGTAATATCCACCCTGTTACCTTTGGTCGAGGCATCACTTTTTTACTTTAAAAACAACATTTCTAAAGCGAGTGCTACGGTGATGAAACAAAAATTTTTCAGCATCTAATGAAATGAGGTGGTAACAAAAAAAATTTGACACGTGTTGACGTTGTTGTTGCAGGAGCAGACACAAACTATGGAGTAACGCAGTGGTGGCAGACTGGCAGGAGTTGTGTCAAAAGTATTAAGCAATTATTAATAGTTTAATGAAATCAATTTTTTGTTAGTTTTTGTTGTTATTGGACATGGACATAGACATGCTGTTTTTATTTTATAGTTGGGCCCAATCATTCAGAAAGTGAACGTTGCTAAAAAATTATTTTGGGTCATAATAATAATAATAATAATAATATTTGGATATGGCATGATATTTGGAACATGTAGTAGTTATTTGTAGTTTTGTACAAAAAAATCAATAGAATCACGATAATGCTATCATAGTAATAATGATTTAAAATTATAAATCCCAGTAAAATAAATAATAATAATAATAATAATAATAATAATAAATTTAATGCTATCATAGTAATAATGATTTAAAATTATAAATCCCAGTAAAAAAATAAAAATAATAATAATAATAATAATAATAATAAATTCTTCTATTATTTTATCTTTTTTACCAATTCATTAAACTTTAAAATACAATTTCTTAATTAAAAAATTATCTTCATTGTAAAAATAAATCACATAATTTAAGCATATGTAAGAAAGTGTAAAATAAAATAAATATAATTAATAAAAAAACAATGTACAAATTGAAAAAAATATGTTTAACAAATCATAAATTCTAACTGTTAAATTCTAAATCTTAAATTCTCAACAACAAATTCTAAACCTTAACCTCCAATCCAAAATCTCTAAATCCTAACTCAATTCTTATATCATAAATTCTAAACTACAAACCTAAATAAAAAACACTAAATGAATAACCTTTAACCATAAATTACTAATTCATAAATTCTAAATCATAAATCACACTTTCTATTCTATCAATAATAAATACTAATTTCTTAATTCTAAATCCTAAATAATATTATATTTAGTCAAATATTAATAAAGATATTTTTATCACTTTTTTAATTAAAAATACTAAAACTTTAATATTTATTGTATACAATCTTTTAAATAAAAAATTTCTAAAAATTAAAAAAAAAATTTGCTAGTATTTTGTGATTTGATGATTTTGATATTTTCTTTTTTATAAAAAAAGTTAAAGAACATAATAAATACAAAGTAATTAATAAGTCATTCAAAATTTAAAAGAATAGTAAATTTTTAAGAAAATAAAACTAAAAGAAGAATATATATATATATATGATTTAAAAACAATGATAATTCATATTAATAAATTGATTGAAAATTAAAATTATGCATATATCCTAAATAAAAATTGGTTATATGTATATTCTATGTTAATGTGTGTTAGTCTATTTACATAATTTAATTTGTATGGCCAAAATAAAAAAAGAATGCAACTTATGAAAATTATAAGTGTACATCTACAAATGATTTTATGACTACTAAAGGATAGAAGAAGATTTTGGATTAACTTTAATATTATTTAATAAACCCTTTTGAAACAAAATTATCCTCACATAAAAATTAGAAACTCGTTTACTCATTACAATATTAGATTTGACATTTTGAAATATTAGGTTTTAGTAGAAATTTTTTAATTTAAAAGATTGTATACAATAAATATTAAAATTTTAGTATTTTTAATTAAAAAAGTGATACAAAATATCTTTATTAATATTTTACTATATATGATATTATTTAGGGTTTAAAATTAAAAAATTAGTGTTTATTGTTGATAGAATAGAAAATGTGATTTATGATTCAAGATTTATGAGTTAGCATTTATGATTAAAATTTATTTATTTAGTGTTTTTTATTTAGGTTTGCAGTTTAGAGTTTAGGATATAAAATTTGAGTTAAGATTTGGAGATTTTTTATTGCGGATTAAGATTTAGAGTTTGTTGTCAAGAATTTAGGGATTTAGAATTTAGTAGCTTGATTTATAATTTTTCAAACACCTTTTTTTTTAATTAATTTATTATTTTTTATTAACTTTTTTATTTTATTTTATATTTTTATATATATGCTTAAATTATGTAATTTATCTTTTATAATAAAGATAATTTCTTAATTAAAAATTTGTATTTTAAGGTTTAATGAATTTGTAAAAAAAAAAAGATAAAATAATAGAAGAATTTAAGATTTTATTATTATTATTATTATTATTATTAATTTTTTTATTTATTTATTTTACTGGGATTTATAATTTTAATTCATTATTACTATGATAGCATTATCGTGGTTTAATTATTTTTTAAATAGAATTATTCTTATTATTATTATTATTATTATTATTATTATTATTATTATTATTATTATTATTATTATTATTATTATTATTATGGCCCAAAATAATTTTTGATCAATGGGTTCATCTTTAGAATAATTTACTCCAATTACAAAATAAAGTCAGCATGGTTCAGGTTCAATGACAACAAAAAAAAAAATTATCTTCATTAAACTATTAACAACTACATAATATTTTTAACATAATTCCTGCCACCACTGCTACTTCACATTTTTTATCGTTCCTGCAATAATAATACTAACACGTGTCCACTCTCCTTATCACCACCTCATTTCAATAGGTACTGAAAAAATATTGTTTCAGCACCGTAGCATCACCCCATTTCTAAAGGATTTTTACTTTAAAAAACAACATTTCTAAAGGCAACCCTTTAAAAGCGTTGGCTAAATAACGGCTTCTGAAGTGTGTTTTAGGTAGGGGTGGCAATGGGTAGGGTAGGGTAGGGTTTGAACCCAACCCTAACCCTACCCGCGGATTGAGTTTTTGACTAACACTCAACCCTACCCTACCCGCGGGTTGAGAAATACCCAACCTTAACCCTACCTGCGCTCAACCCGCGGGTATCCGACCCTACCCGCGGGTTGACAAAAAAAATATTATAATGACACAAATATTTCATAAATAACACAAGTATCCTTGATTCAGTGGCTAGGAACCTTTTGCACATGCTTAAGGTCCTTGGTTCAACTCCCATATGGGGGGTGCGGGTAGGGTGGGTAGGGTTGAGACTCAACCCGCACCCTACCCGCTCCGTGCCCAACCCTACCCGCAGCGGATCGGGTTGGCAACCCTACCCGCAGCGGATCGGGTTGGCAACCCTACCCGACCGGGTTAGGTCGGGTTGGGTACCCGTGGATAGGGTCCATGCTGCCAGGCCTAGTTTTAGGCAACATTTTACATTAGTTTATTTAACTATCATGCTTCAACTACTAACAAAAAGTGCTACTTCCTCTTTTGAATATGTAATATATTGAAGTGTTATCTATTATTTAAAATAAGCAACACATTAAAATGTTGCCTATTTATTTGAATTTGTAACCTGTTCTTGCCTTAAAACTAAATATGCAATCATTGAAAGGATTGTTTTTTTAACTAAAAATAAGGGTGCTTCTACAGTAAAAAATATAAAAGAGATGTGTAATTATTTTAATTATTAAATAAATTTTCACACAATAAAATTCAGAAAAAAGACAATCTTAATAACTAATAAAGTTCTAACTAAAAAAAAATTAAAAGGTTCAACTAGCATTTTAATTACATATATTCATGTTTGCCGGTAACTCTCATTACAATTTGCTAAATATTATTATTAGGATGCTTTTCAATCTTTTTTGCCTTTTTGGTCTCTAAAAACGAGGATGGAGATGAACCAGAAATATGATGTTGCTGAAGGAAAAGATCCTAGCTTGGTTGAAACTTGAAAGCTCGTCAGAATCGAAAATAGAGAATATTTTTCACTTTCGAAGCTCACTTCATTTCCATGCTAGAGAAAATACAAGAGTAATGGTTAACACAAATTAGACACTGAAGCATCACAATTCAAATAATTCATGTCTTCTCTCGAATACAATAAATGATTAAACCACATCCCAAAAGCTACTTAGCTTTAAGTTCAGTTTATGTAAATTTTATTCACTATTTATTAAAACCATTGTCTCTCTTAATAGTAAAAAATTGTCTCCATTAAAGATCTACTTTATTTACAAGTTCAGCAGCATTGTATATATAATATACATAGTGTGTTCAGATTTCACTTATTTCCCGTTTTAGTATAAATCCTCAACTATTAATTTCATGGTAACCTAGTAGCAAATGGATTATTATATATAGATTGCTAACTTTCCAGTACAACTGTAAAATATGTGAATTTTATAAGTAAAGATGAAATGAGAAAAAGCAAAAGGAAAAGTCTAAAAGGCCAATAATTTTATTAAATTCTGGCCAGCATGTAACAAAAAAAAATGAGTAATCTCACATCATTGGATGAAATCTTACACCAATAAAATCATTTTTGATGGCTACAAATCACAAGTTGCTGGCTCCCTAGCACAAATTCCCTTCAACTTCATGCTGCAGAATAAGATACTTACTTGAATAGGATCAAAATGGTCTCTTTTGATCATATGAATGAGCATAACAAACATGGTGTGGATAAGAATACCAACCACCACTTGCCTCAAATCCACACTAAACATCTCTGTGTTTAGTTTTTTTTTTAAAGGGAAAGCTCAACACAACAAGTGGAGCACAGAAAGTAACAAACAAAAAACCACTGGTCAAAGAAGTAAGCTATACGAAAATAGAAATTGATATCCTCTGTCATCTTCGGCATTGTCATCAACAACAGAAGGGATCCAAACCTATCCACTCCTTATAGTTCATGGAGGACTGGTAGATGATATCGTCAACCCCTTTTCCTTCATTCTGAAAAATTCACCTATTCCTTTCTAGCCAAAAATTTCAGATAATCGTACAGAAACATACCATCCACCTTTTACGCTCTTGCTTACTGGTTGATAACTCAGTCCAACTTTGAAAATGTTCCTTTAGCGTTCCCGAGCACGACCATAGCCTTCCAACAAAAGACAACCATGCACATCAAACCTGCCAAGAAAATCCACATCCAAGAAACAAGTGGTAACCAGATTCAACACATTCATTACACAAAACACAGACAACATCTTCCTGGTTAACCACTCCCAGCCGACTCAGCCTCTCCTTCGTATTGACCCTTCCAGTCAAGACAAACCAGATGAACAATTCAACTCTAGATGGGACTAAACCCTTCCAAACTATCCTAGTAAAGTTGTAACTCGCTATATCCCCTGGAAGCGTTTCCACTTACATCACCTACACGAAGGAGTTAGTAGAAAATACACCCTATTTATCAAATTTCCACACAACTCTATCCTATCTGCCATATACAAAATTAACCAGTCTTAATATTTCATGCAACTGGTTCACTAAGTCCAACTCTCATCGGAAAAGCTGTCGCCTCCATTGGAAGTTCCATCTCCACTCTAACCCGTCCCAGAACCCACAATCCCCTATGACTGATCCTCTTTGGTTTAAAACTGAGAAGAGTCTCGGAAAAAGATCTTTCACGGTCCCACCACGCAGCCATACATCCTCCCGAAACCGAGTTCTTCTCCCATCGCCAATCTCCATAGAAAACCCATTAATAATCTTCTGTCTTACTTGTTGATCCTTGAACTGTAGTTGGCAAATATCCTTCCATGGCCCCCCATGCAGGTAACACCTGGGATGACAACATCACATTGGGTTTGAGATTGTTACACAAGCATACCACCTTCTTCCATAAGGGTCAATCCTCCTTCAAAAAATGCCACCACCACTTAAAGAGAAGGGCTGTGTTACGCACCATAGCATCCCCGACACCTAATCCCCTAGCTTTTTGGGAGCCTGCACCACCTCCCACCTAACCATTGCCATACCAAACCTACCATCCTCTTTACTCCATATAAACCTTCTCTGTAGGGAGATCAGTTTCTCTGCAACAGCCTTTTGCATTTTATACAAACTCAAATAATAGACTAGCAGGCTGTTCAAAATGGATTTAATAAGCACCAGCTTACTGGCTTTATTGAGAGAACCTTGGCCTCCAAAATGCTCAACTTATGCTCCACTTTGTCTATAATGGACTTCCAAGTCCTCACCAACCTCGGGTTCGCTCTTAGCTGGATCCCTAAGTATTTCACCGGAAGGGAGGCTACCTTACAGCACAGCACTCTAGACATATGTTGTACCTACTAAACATCACAATTAATAGGGATCAGGCTAGACTTATCAAAATTAATAATCAGCCCTGACATAAGCTCAAAACAACGCAGTAGTCTCTTGTAATTCTTTATGGTTTCTTCCTCCGGAGGACAGAACAGAATAGTATCATTTGCAAACTGAAGATGTGACAGCTCGACATAATCTCTATCCACCAATAACGGTGAGATACGCCCATTTCTCGCCGCCTTCCCGAACATCCTATGTAGATCGTCAGCGACTAGAACAAATAAAAATAGAGACAATGGATCCCTCTATTGCAAACCTCTTTCTATCTTAAATGGCTTAGATGGCATTCTGTTTATCAACACTGACATAGAACTCATACTTACACACTCCATAATCCAACTTTTCCATCTTTGTCCAAAGCCCATCTTTTGTAGCACAAAGTCTACAAAACTCTACCTGACTCTATCATATGCTTTCTAGAAATCTAACTTTATTATTACCCCTTCCTTCTTCGTCATTTTAATCCATTGAACAGTTTCGCAAGCGATAAGAGCCCCATCATGAATCTTTCGTCCTTTGACAAAAGCACTTTGAGTCTCACCTACCAGTTGTGGCATGATTGCTCACATCCTCCTAACCAGCATTTTTGAGATGACTTTATACACACAACCTACCATACTGATCGGTCTCAGGCCTTTAATTTCCTTCGCACCAGTGAACTTAGGGGCCAACGCCATCCAAGTGAGATTTGCATCGGCCAGTAGCTTGGAAGCCAGGAAAAAAATCATCACCGTCGCCGTAAAATCAGAGCCAATTTCAGCCCAACACCTCTTTATAAAGTTCATATTGTATCCATCACTTTCTGGCGCTTTGCATGATTCACAATCTCACACCGCTCCTTTAATCTCCTCAGGAGTTGGTTGCACCTCTAAAGCCAAAGCATCGTCTTCACCAATCATTTCCACCAAGCCATCCCTGAATTCTACCAAAGGAGATGCTTCCTGATGATACAAATTCTTATAAAAATCTCTAATCGCAATCTTAATCCGAGCTTGATTCCTTATCAATCTTCCATTAATGAGCAATGCATCAATCCTGTTGTTTCTCCTTCTCGCAGATGCTAGATTGTGAAAGTACCTTGTATTCTTATTAATGTCCTTCGCATGTCTAGAATGCGACATCTGCTTCCGATGTAGCTCCTTCTTTACATACCATTTCTCACAAAAAGTCACTAGCGCCTTTCTTCTTGCCTCCATTGTTCCATCATAAACACCATCACCCACCATGTCATCAATCTTCTTGATCTCTTCCTCAAACTTCATGATTTTCTTGTCCATGTCCCTAAAGTTATCTTTATGTTATCTTCCCAGAGGAACTATCATAACCTTCAATTTATCTGTGAACCGTGCCTCACCTAGGCCTCTCCATTCCTCCTTGACCATTTTCAGGAAACCTTCATATGTAAACCACGAGTCAAGACTTCTGAAAGGCATCGGCCCATCTCTCTACCTCCTACCTTCCACTATAATAGGGCAATGATCAGACAAACTCCTAGGGCCACCTCGTATCCGAGTCTTTGGAAATTTCTCAAGCCATTCCAGGCTAACCAAAACCCTATCATACGGCTGCAGGATTGACCTCTGAACCATATAAACTTGCGATCTATAATCGGCAAGTCCACCACACCCATGTCATGTATCCAATTCTTGAAGTCTTCGGCTGACAGGGGTAAGCTATCTGTGCCCCGTCTTTCTTCCACCTGTACAATCTCATTAAAGTCCCCCATGAAGAAACAGGAGACCTGGCATAGACCAGCTATTTAGCTTAACTCTTCCCATACAACAAGCTTCTCATGTCTAGTATGCGCCCCATACACCAAAATAAAAGCACAATTAAAATTATACTTCAACAGCTCCCCTTCAACACACATCTATCTCTCCCCTTTGTGGCTATTTCTTATTTAAAAAAAAATCATCATCCTATATTAACAGCAACCCACCAGATGCACCATTAGATTCAACAAAATCCCATCTCGCACAACTAATTCCCCAAATTTTTTGTAAATCAAATTTAGTCACTAACTGTCTTTTAGTCTCCACTAGGCCTAACATGTTTAATCTAAAATTTATTTTCAAGCCCTTTATCATCCTCAGCTTCCCATCCCCCCAACCCCCTAATATTCCAAGAGCTAAAAATTATTTCAATAAGTTCTTGCACACCTTTTTATAAGTTTTGGGTCTACTCCTCCTCACTTTTGCCTTTTGTTTTGCCAGCTTTTTTTTAGAGCAATTTCTTCGTTCTGTTGCTGAAGCATCGCCATAATGTCATCTTCTTTGTCATACAGCACTGCTCCTGACTCCGTTGCTAAGTCTCAAGTTCTTTTGTTTTCTAACAGCTTCTCCTCCAACGTTAAACCCTCATTGTCACTGGATTCAGCATAATTGGCCTGAGCTTCATCCTCCAATTCACCCTGGTCTTCGTCATATCCATCTTCTTCATTAGGCATTGGTAATTTTCTATCCACAAAAGCTTTTGTACCCGACCCAGTCTTTCCAAGCACTTCATCATGTTCACCATTGTGTTCGTCATCCTTACCGTGGCGTGTTTTGGCATTGCCTTCCGCGCCTGCAGCTTCTAGATGCCCATCAACCTCTCTTCCATGATCAGCCAATTTACCTCCTCCCTCCTCTACCGTGCATGTCCTTAGTCGAGTCTCATTCTGTCTACCATCCCGTGTCACGACCGGCACATCACAACCAGAGATTGGGTTGTCCTCTTGCTGGAACTCATGCGCTGTCGATCTCGCTGCGCTTCCCTGGCCAACTCGGCCTCCTTCTCCCCGGTGAGCTCCAACCCCGTTCTCCCAACAATCGTCTCCCATATTGTGAACTGGCCGACGTACGAGTTCTGAACCAGCGGTCACTACCGTCCTTTATCAGGGCAGGTTCGTGCTGTCCCTGCCCCTAGGTATCGCAGCCCCTAAATTCCTGAGATCCCCAGTCGCAGTGGCTTCCTTGGTTGGTAGAGTGAAACTTGGTTTGCACGCTGACCTCCGACCTGCTGTCTGCAAAACTGACCCGGTACAGACCCGACCCGAGCTCTCCCCAGTAAGCCCATGTACACCGTCCGCTACTCCCATGTGCTTATTTCCTCGGGCCATAGCACTTCAAGGCCCAATGCCTTATTATAGCACGTATAACTATTGAGGGGCCTCCTTGTATGTACACCTCTATCGCGCATGATTTCTCCCCTTCCTGGTCCATAATATTTACAACCATAATCCCAAGGAATAGTCATTTCAGAATCCACTTCATCGTATCCCACAAAATCTGCCATGCCTTCATTAGCACTTTTATTAGGTTGATAAGTTACCAATTTTGATTGATTGTGCCTTAAATTATCATAACTCCACTCATTCAAAATTGTTTCAGAATTTACCATTTTAACATGGTCTTCTACCTCCTCTCGCATCACCTCGATAATCACTTCCGCTGCCTGATCTGCACCACCTGTCGAAAATATTGGCCTTGGTGACGTTATAGCTACATCATCACTGAACTTTGTAGATATGTTCCTCTGGTGTTCGCCGCTATCCTTACCATCCTCATCATTTCCACCTTAACATCCCCTCCATATGTTTCACAACCTACCTCTTTTACCAATATATCAAAGCCACTAGTGCCTATTGTAATATGGACCCATTCTTTGATCACGTCCATTACACGTGTATCAATTTGTACATGGCTAGCACTAAAGAAGATGCATGATTCTATCACGTTATCACAGCCAACCACCTCACCCCATTGATTACCTATTAGCCCGAAAGTATCCACAGACCATGCATGTAAAGGAACCCCAAAGCACTCTAGCCACACCCTCCGAGTTTCGCTTCTCTTCGACTTATCCGACCTCCATACACTGTGGAACAACTGCAATAGACTATTCATATTGAAGGTGTAAGCCTCTTCTGCATTCAAGAGACCGTCAAAGGTCAACAGTGCTTTATAAGCACCCATTTCTCGCACATGGATAACATGGGAAAAATTTCTCGCAACCGATTCCTTCAGCGCTCTGAAGTCAATAGCCTTCGTCGTTCCCCCAACCAGTCTTCTCTACAACCAGACCAGATTTTCATTTGCCATCGCTACTTCTACCTTCTTCGTCCACCCATTGTCTTGTGGATCTTAACTGTAGTATCATTTGTTAAAACCTTGTTGAGTGTATCTGAGTTCTTCTTAGTCTCTCCTCTTTCTTCTGGCACTTGGCGATCTATAGCATTTCAAGTATCACCTCGTTGAGGGATCCTGTTCGTGTCTTTCACATCAGACATTCTTCTGTATTTAGCTTCCCCCATAAAAATAACTTTACCTATCAATCTCATATGATTCATCTCCGCTATAGCCTTCAAAGCCCCTAATTTCGTGGGGTAATGTATGAATGCAAAGATGTATAAGCTACCATTCTTTTCTTTCCTCGATAAGTAGATGTCGTTTATGGGCCCAGTCAGGTTAAACATTTGAAACAGCTCTCTTATCGAAATGTCTGATGGGAGATTATCCACAAAAATGGAGAAGGACTCGTTCTCCAAGCGTCGATACTCATCTCGGTTCCAAATTCTAGGATCCTTGACCTGACTTATCGTTCTACCCCTCCTTATGTTTTCCACCCACACTCTCTCTCTCACTCACTCTCTCTCATTTTCTCTTACTCAATTCACCACACTTCTGTGTTTAGTATCTTTGCGGTAGAAGATTTAGTTAGATGAAGATCAAAAGAAGGAGATAAGAGTAATGCGAGAATGAAAAAGATATTTCGCAAAAAAAAATGGAAGCTTTAACAAGAAAGAGGATTGAGAGAGGTTGAGGGTGGGGAAGAATTTAAGTTAACAGTGACAAAAACACACATATACATTTTAAATGATGCACTGAAATGTCATATTTGCAGAGAAATATGGACAAGGCATGTCAATTAATCCTACCTTTTACTATCTATCAAATAATGCAAATTTCTAATTACCTATATAGCACGAAATTTAGCTTCTTTAACAATCAATTTGGATGTTATTTTTGCTTTAATGTTCATACATCTTCTCATATTTCTTGCATAACAACTCTGCCTGTAAGATAGTAGCAACTGAGAGTTTATTCTTCCAGCTTCTTAAACTTAAAATTAAATCACATATTTAAAGACAAAAGGAACATACCTCACATTTATCTGTAGACAACCTTTCTATAATCTCATTTAGTCTATTATCACATCTATTTTTATATAGAACCTGATACACATATTTTTCTTCTCCAATCTTTTCCATGTAATTCAATAATAACTAAATTTGCAGAATAATACACAACAAATTAAATATTATCATAATGCATCCAAATCAAAATAATTTTTTTCTTTTGATGAAATTAATTCCAAAGAATTTAAACACAGTATTAAAGGTATGCTTTCTAAAGCTTATCTAAATACTCCTCCATACATCAAGGAATTAAGTGTGGCACCACTGTAACCTTGCAGGTATTTCATACTTGACACATCTTGTAATGATGCATTGCTTGCTGTCCTTTGACCTAATCACACAAAATACAAGCATAATTTTTATCAACACCAAGCCATTATTATGAGTAGGAATCAACATGATTGAAATGCACAATATCTTGTTCTATCATGTTGTTTTATCTCATCATAAGATGATATTTTTTCCCTTAAAAACATTGATTGCAGATAAAGAGAGAAATATGTGTACCATTCTCATAAATGAATATTGGGGGATTGCCATATTTGAGCTTGAAATGATTCAGTTCTTCAATCAGACCTCATGGTTCAATAAGGTACTGAGTCAAGCAAAGAAAGTTAGTCATACGGTGAAGTAACCAAAAGAACTGAATCAAATAATTATGTAAAACTTTGTTTTCTTTTAGACCATTATCTCAGCATTTACAAACAAATCAGACCCATCTGCAAAACCAATAAAGTCCTAGTTATTTACCTTCATCCATCAATCATTAAAAAAAGAATCGAATGAGATTTTCACTGTAAAAAAAATTGCATATACTTGTACCTCACAAAAATCTCTGCATTCTATTATATTATTTTTGAGTTCATTTATCACAACAGAATTCTTCTATTGCAGTGATGAATCTCTCTAACTTATAAATGAAAAAGAAATCTAATATGTAAATATTTGTGGCTACTATGTAAATCACACACCCACAGATCGTCCGTCTATGTTGGCTGCCGATATATCGGTTTAGTGAAACGCTAGTTTAAGTGAGTTACCGGCAGAAATTACACACACACACACATAGATCTTCCGTCGGAGTTAGCTGCCGGTATATCGTTTTAGTGAAATGCTGCGCTTAGATGAGTTACCGGCAGAAATTTCTGCTAGTAAATCTAACCGTAAAATTGGGGTAAAATTTAAATACGAAACCCGTCTCCCTCACTTCTACGAACTGTTGGCCCTGCCGCCACTGTTCGTGTTTGTGGCCGTCGGTGGTGGTCACGTTGTCGCCATCATTGCTGCCTCCTGTCACCACCATGTCTCCACCATCCTGCAGCCACCATCAGAGGTAATTTTGCTATAGTTTTTTTTTTCAGAATTTTTTGTGAGTTTAGGATTTTGTTAGGTATTTTATCAAATTATTGATTAAATTAGTGTAATAAAGTTTGTGATTAGGATTTGTCATAGTTTTTTATTTTTTTAGATTTTTTTTTGAGTTTAGGATTTTGTTAGATATTTTATTAAATTATTAATTAAATTAATGTAATGAAATTTGTGATTAGAATTTGTTATGTTAATTTAATGTAAATAGAAATTAAGTTAAGTTAAAGTAGGTTAAGTAGGATGAGATTAAGAGTTCTTGAGCTGTTGAAAGATTTTATTTAGTTTGTTGAATTAGTTTCACTTTGTGAATTTAATAAGTTATCTTTTTTATTAGGACTATGCTATTTATTCTGAGATCACTTGGAGTTCACTTCTTCTGGAGTTTGTGAAAGTAGGTTCCAGGTAGGTTTTCTATATCTAAATATAATCAATTGTTTGAGTTTTATGCCGGACTTACATTTCCTAGTATAGAGTTTTAGGACGGAAGTGAGAAAAGGTCACGTAGAGACGCCTTCTCGAAACCCTTATTTGTCAGAAAATTGTGGAGTTATAAGGGGTTGCGCACTAGAACTGTTAGGATTTGATGTGTTATTGAATACCTATTTGTTCTAATTCATGCCTGCAGCTGTTTTCTCTATGAAAATTGTTAAATTTATTTGGTGAATGTCTCTAAATTGAGAGAAAGTTATTCCAAAATTTTGTTTAAATTGTTTAAAATATGTTTGGTTTGTGAGAAAACGATAATCAAATTTTGGTTGGAGATTCTAATTATAGGAGACACCCTGCCGAATTTCTAAAAATTTTAATAAGTTGAGTTGTTAGATGAATTCTTCGGTATTTATTGTAAGATGATTCCAAGTCATCGTCTGTGGATGTATGATAGGGACAACAGTGGATGAGGAGGGGGTTAAAACATGAATTCTTTCAGGGGGTTGACGTGTTTGTTCCATATGTTTTCAACATGGAATCGTTTAGGTCTCAAGGGGTATCTAGGTGTCCATGCTATAAGTGTTGGATGATTAAGTGGTTAAGACCTTCAGATATAATATTTCACCTCTATCGTAATGGATTCAAGGATGAGTATTGGGTATGGATGGAACACTAAGAAGTGGATGAGCAGGAAATTGACCAATCTGTCTCAAATTTCAATATGTTTGAGGGTCGATCAACGAGAGTTCGAGTAGTTAGAGAGGTAAATATGGAAAAAATGAATTAGAAGGGTAACCAAGAGATGATATTTGATATAATAGGCTGTTTTGAATCCTTATAGTTGCTTATTTTGTAATTTTTAATACATATGGTTGCTGATTTTATAGATTTTAATACATATGATTACTGTTTTTGTACTTATAATTATGCACATTAATAATTTTAGGTTTATCTACATACATGCTCCTCATACTACTCTTTTTCTTTCTGATATATTGGTTGAATATTTGATGGATTGGAATCTTGATAAAAAAAATTATATTAACAGTTGAAAATTGCAACACTAATGATGTCATGATTGAACATATTTTGTCTAAGTTGACACCTAAGAAATTTATTTTAGGGGGGCAAACAACAACTAACTCCTAAGAGAGAAGAAAAAATTTAAAAAAACTTGTCAACAGTTGGACATTTTCGTTGGTAAATCCCTTGCACTTGATTGTAAAATTAGATGAAATTCTACATATTTTATGCCTGAGGTCACAATAGAATATTAGGATGTGTTTGATCGTTTGCTGCCTATGAGTCTCAATATAAGACATTGACTAATGATGCTAATTGGAAAATGGCAAAGAAAATTTGTCAAAGGTTGAAGTTGTTCTATAGTGTGATGGAGTTATTTTTTGGTACTAACTATCCCACCTCTAATGTTTAATTTTCTAAAATTTTTCGTATTAAGTTAGCCTTGCTAGAATGAAAAGTTTGTAGTAATGAGGTTATTGAACAAATGACAACAAGCATGATTACTAAATTTAAGAAGTATTGGGGTGTGATCAATGGAGTGTGGTTCTGAAAACTATTTAGATCTTAAGTACAAAATACATTATTTAAACTATTTTTTTCCTAAGATATATGAAGCAAGTGCATTTGATAACATAGAAAAGGTAAAAAATATTTGTCAAGATTTGGTTAAAGAATATATGAACAAGGATAGAAAGAAAAAGGGGTTAAATGCATCATCTATTACTCTAAGATCTACTTTCCCAAGGTCTGGATTTGTTTATCCTAACATGGATGAAGATTGAAAAATTTATTTTGCATTGTATATTAACCAAAAGTCAGCATTTACTAATACAAGATCTGAATTGGATCATTATTTGGATGAAAAGGTCTTACTTAAAGTAAAAAATCAAACATGGTTGGTGAAAGACAAATGGGTTGAAGTTTCCAATCTTGTAACAAATTGTAAGATATTTTCTTGCCATTCCAATTTCTACTATTGCTTTGGAGTCCTCTTTTAATACGGTGGCTAGGTTATCACACCACATAAAAATAAACTACTTCTATGTATATTAGAGGCTCTGATGTGTTGTCAAGATTAATTTTAGAATGAGTTCAAAAGTAATATAATTAAGTGATAAGTAATACTAATATTTTTTTGACATTATTATGGTTGAATAATTATGTTAATTTCTAATTGTTTTTAACATTTTAGGTTCTTTAACATCAAAGGTGAATTTTGAATACTTTACTATACAAGCTATTGATCAACTAATTATTTAAATTTGTATCATTACAGTTTTATTTAGTTAGTTTGTTAAAGATTTTGTTGAATAATGTTGAATTGGATTTGATAATGTTAAATGTGTTTAATTTGATATATTCTAGTTGAATTGTATGATTTTTTTTAAGTTTAAAATCCACAGATATCTGCGGGGGAAAATAAGTGGGAACCCGCGACGGAAATGAGGCGAAGACGGATGATAAACTCCATTTTGTCGTTATAAATTGTATTAAAAAGTATAGAGTTTATCAACTAAATCACATAATTTTGGCTTAATTCATAGAGTTTTTCAATTATTGCTTCCAATGAACTTATGAGTGAAAAATATTATTTTTTTCTCTTAATTGTTAATTTCTCAATTCCTTTCTATGTCATTTGATACCGTGATCAATTTTGATTAAGTGCTTCAGGGTTAAGGTATTTCAATGGTTTCAAAGGATCGAAGAGAACGGAGCAAAGAAGCGAATTTGGGAAACAATTTGGAGTGGAGCTTGCTGAAGTTCTCGTGCGGGCGAGCAATCTTCGCGCAAGCAAATTTCTAGCGTAGGCAAGCCTTTCTTGCATGTGTGAATTGCTCGCGTGCGCGATCATTTTCTGCGTGAGCAAAAAATCTCCACGTGTATGGTTTAATAAAACACGTGTATCTTTGTTTTGGACTTCCAAAAGTCCCCCACTTATTATATTCTAAAGTACTTTGGGTGCCAAGATGATAGAGGAAGGACACACACTCATACGCTTATATTTTTACACATTATTTTCTTAGGTTTTAGTGGGATTCTAGAGAGAAAAACTCTAACTTCTCTCTAGAATCCCTTAAGTTTTACTTAATTTTTTTATTAGTTTTAAGTTTGTCTTGTTTAATTGTAGTTTTGATACTTATTTATTTGTTCTTGCACTACAATTCTCTTAGAATTTAGTAGTTGTAGTTTACTTTGTTTACTACTTCATAAACTTGTGAATTCTTGGTTTATATTAATGAATTTGATGTTTTATGTTCTAGTAATGTTTAATTGATCTGTTTTGGTTGAATTCTCTTAGTAGATTATCATTATTTTAGTTGATTCTTTCAATTTATCATGTTTTACTTTTTTGTACTCCAAGTGTTTGATAAAATACTTGGACAAGTTATGGAGTAAAATTTTTAACTCTTGACTTGGATTGTTAACTTGGGTGACCTTGAGTTACTAATGTCAAAGTTGATTGATAATTTAGAGATTTTAATTAATCTTATTTTCATTGATGCTAATATTTTGCTAATTCAATTAGTAAGTCAATTAGGATTTATGAATTGGGATTAATTAAGCCCAGTTGACTTTTCTCACCGTTTAGAGGTTGACGAATTAGATTTGTTCTTTGTAATTATCATGTTGTGGTTAGTGACAAGGATAGTGATCCTTAACTATCAATCCTTACCAAGATCTTTCTTAGTTAATTTATTTAATTGTGTTAGTTCAATTCCCTTTGCTATTTAGCTATTACTTTCTCATTTAATTTCTTGCTATTTACATTTCTTGTTTGTTGCTATCAAATTCCCGATTTTTCATAGCCAATGATACGCACACCCGACTGCAATTCCGTGAGGAATGACCCAGGATTTAAAACTTCCGATTATTTGATTTAAATTATGATAATTTCTAAACTTTAATTGAGGGTTGTTTGCCGGTTTAGAACTATACTTATGACGAATTCGAGTTTTATAACTTGTGAAATTCTAAACTGGTATCTAGGCCCCACTAACGGAAAACAATTTCGAAAATGAAGACGATCCATAAATACCTATTGCCATCCCTACTTATGTCCAATATAACTCACATGACCTCTATTTGCCCCGTCAGAATTTTATAAAATAAATCTCAACACTTCGCAAGTACGTAATACCGCATACCATTCCACCATCCTGCCATATGTGAACATCTTCCAATAGTATATGTAAGTAGGGCTGGAAAACAGGCCAAAATTCGCCGGGCTGGCCTGTGTAACCGGCCAAAAAAGGCAGGTAGGATTGAAAATTTGAATTCGCCTAACCTGCAGCGCATAATCCGTGGGCTTTGGCGGATTTCGACAAGGCGGGCCAGGCATTTTTTTTTTTGTCAAGGCCACCTTTTTACAAATTTATATGATGTTATTGATCTACAAGAGGATGAAGATGATAATTGAAGATGTTCTAAGTTATATTTTGGATTATATTTTATGTTTGATTGATTGTAAATTTAAAGATGTTTAATTACATATTTTGGACAATATTTATTTTGCTTTAGACAATGTTGGTTTTACTATTTTATTTCAAAAAACTTTGTTTATAATTATGTTTATTACATATTCATAATTATAAAAACTTTTATGTTTGTGAATTTAGAAATTATAATTTTTTATGTCTTTAAAAATTATAAATTTATTAAAATAGTTGTGAGATTATATATATTGTTTAATATTTAATGGTTTATAAAAAAAGAAAAATTTAATGAACTTTAGCGAGCTTTTGGCGGGACGAGACAAGCTTCCCCATTTGCCACCCCTCTGTATAAGAATTAATTTAGTGTTGTGCACATCACATCAAAATACAACCTGTTTCAAAATTTCTGCACGTTAAATTTTAATTGGACTTGCAATTCTGAGAATAATTATGAAAAGGAGAATCACATATTCCCTCATATATACGCTAATAAGTTGGGCCAATTCTTCAATTCAGTTACTTAAATTGCCATGGATGAATTATCAATAATGCAATGATATTAATCCACTAACCTATCAATAAAAAGGGATGATACAATGAAAATTTAGTGTGTAATTTGTCATACCGAGTTGAAAGTCAAGTGTCCACATCAACTTAACATGAGCTAAGTTGGTGTCTCTAGGTTCACACAAGAGCATTGTATCTTTCGCAAAAGGGAGTATCCTTGGCAGTTGAGTCTTACGCGTTAGATTTTAATTCTATACGAGGACAGCTGGCACCTAGAGAGCAAGACATTAGTTAGACATTCCAAATGCATTCTGACATGACAAAAGAGGAGAGTCTGGACTAATTTTTTGTTTGAAGAAACATTAATATGGTTGCCTTTCGAATTCAAAGCTCTTTCTAGCGTGCACTGTTTTTTTTATTGCAACTAGCGAGCAAATGTGCGTTGTTAGCCTCTCTAAAGTAGGCTTTCGCGCAAGTGTGTCCCCTGTGTTAGAAGTCATTGCTTGTTCATTAGTCTTTTTCTAAAGTAGACTTTTGCGTAGTTCAATCTCTTGTTTGTTGTTTTACTAAATAGAAAGGGTTTTTTTCACTTGTTTAATACAGTCGGCCTTATCTTACAAGTGACGATGACGTCAAGTTCGCAAGACCGTGGTTGAACCGTAAAAACCGTTTTATAATAAAATAATAATTAAAATGTAAATAAGCACATGAAAATATAATTATAGTCTAATCTAAACTTTAAAATATCATTCAAATTAAAAGTACTACATAAACCAAATGTTATAATCTCATTCAAATACAAATTCAAAGTTCAAAAGTCCTCAAACAACCAATCAAACCCAACATAGCATCATCAAGTTTTCCCCCTAACACTACAAGTTTGTGATTGATTTTCGTTACTCGCGAGAGGAGGAGAACGTTCATTCGAAGCAGAATTATTTTCAGCATTATTATTCCTAGGTAGGTCTTGATTGATACTTTCTTCCATACCTAAATATTACCAGCAATCCAACCCAATAATCTCAACTCTCAATTTCACAATAAATGAACAAACATCATCCAAAATCCAAAATTAGAGTATACAAAGTTACAAACAAGTAACAACTAAACAAGTACAACATCTCAGGTTCAATAAAATTTTTTGTTTACAAAATTAGAGTTCAGTTCATCAGAATCAATGAAATCAAAAAATAAATTCAGAACAGTTTCAGAATCAAAATCAGAGTTCAGTTCATAGTTCAGTTCATCATAGCACAGTTCATCAGAATCAATAAAATCAAAAAATAAATTCAGAACAGTTTCAGAATCAAAATCAGAGTTCAGTTCATCAGTTCAGTTCATCAGAATCAATAAAACCAAAAAATAAATTCAGAACAGTTTCAGAATCAAAATTAGAGTATACAAAGTTACAAACAAGTAACAACTAAACAAGTACAACATCTCAAGTTCAATAAAATTTTTTGTTTACAAAATTAGAATTCAGTTCATCAGAGTTCAGTTCATCAGAATCAATGAAATCCCAAAATTATTTCATAACAGTTTCAGAGAGTAGAGACTCAGAGTTCAGTTCATCATAGCACAGTTCATCAGAATCAATAAAATCAGAAAATAAACTCAAAACAGTTTCAGAATCAAAATCAGAGTTCAGTTCATCATAGCACAGTTCATCAGAATCAATAAAATCAAAAAATAAATTCAGAACAGTTTCAGAATCAAAATTAGAGTTCAGTTCATCAGTTCAGTTCATCAGTTCAGTTCAGCAGAATCAATGAAATAAAAAATAAATTCAGAACAGTTTCAGAATCAAAATTAGAGTTCAGTTCATCAGTTCAGTTCATCAGTTCAGTTCAGCAGAATCAATGAAATAAAAAATAAATTCAGAACAGTTTCAGAATCAAAATCAGAGTTCAGTTCATCAGTTTAGTTCATCAGAATCAATGAAATCACAAAATAAACTCATAACAGTTTCAGTTTTCAGAGCACAGTTTCATCAGAATCGGATTGCATCAGAGCACAGTTTCATCAGAATGGGATTGCATCACAAAATCATGTTCATAACCTAATTAAAAATTACCTGGAAATGAGGAAATCTGTTGCTTTCTCTCAGAGCTTGAAGGACAACGCTTCAACGCTTCAACGCTTCAACGCTTCTCTACTGCTTTCTCAGAGGCAGAGTGCGACAGCGGTGACATGCGAAGTGACTGAGGGCGTGAGTGCGACGGCGGTGAGGGCGTGAGTGGGATGTCGGTGACTGCGTCGAGGGCCTCCTGCTCCTGGAGTCTGGAGTTGACAACTGGGTGGTGAGTGGAGTGAGGAGAAAGTGGAGGCTGGAGGAACGAGGAGGAAGTGGAGGCTGGAGGAACGAGGAGAAGTGGAGCTGTGGAGGAACGAGGAGGAAGTGTGAAGTGTGACTGTGAACTCGCGAAGGAGAAAGGGAATTAGGGTTGGGTTCCCTCAGCAGCACAAAACGGCGCCGTTTTGATGCAATATTAAAAAACCGGCCGGGTCCCGGTTCGGTTCGACCGACCGGTAACCGGCCGGTTCGTCGGTTCAAGTTCGGTTTTTAAACACTGCGGTTTTTGTTATCACCGAACCGTAACAGTGACCGGTTCACGGTTCGACCGGTTCGACCGACCGGTTCTAACCGGTTTTCAGAACATTGGTACGTAGTGGGTTTAGTATGCTCCACCAAAACGGCTCCGACACAAACTAAATAGTGCAGGACGACGCACTCACGAGGGACTGCCAATGATATATTGGAAGGTGGGGATAACGTCAAGTCCATATGGCTCTTATGGACTGGGCCACATACGTGCTATAATGGCAATTACAATGAAAAACAAGGCGGTATTTTCCGTTATTTAAATCGCGTATCTCCATCACTTGTCGTGATTTATCATTCAATGAATGACTGAAAAAAAGATCCGCGGGTTAGGTCAAATTTAAAAGTTTGTTATTTTTATTTTTTACATTTTACAAAAGCAAGTTAAACAACATTCCAATCTTTTTCTTTATCGCCACCACCCAAGAGATTCTTCCCATATTCCAAGAATAGTTTTTCAGTAAATAGCCGAATCATAGATAAGGAACTAATTATGTCAGTGACCTACCAAAATTTATTGTAGAAATTGAATTTTCAGGATCAATAATTGGACCATACAAACTAAAAATACTATTTCTTGAATAAAAGAAGAGATTACTCGATTCATTTCCGTATCGCTCGTAATATATATATATTAATTCGAGCACTTAGGTAGCGTTTGTTTTCGGAGACAGGACACGGAGACATGGACAGCACATTTTTAAAAAGCGTTTGGAAGCAAAGACATGGACACTGAACATATTGTCTCCGGGACATTTTTTTATACTTTTGTGTCCACTCTTTTACGAAGGACAATGATGGACACGGGATTTGGAAGAGGGACACGGACTGTTTTTATGAATTTTTTTTCTTTTTTGTTCATGGTGCTATTTTTTATTATTTCACGGTCACCCCTTCTTATTTTTTCTATTTTGCGTTGTTCTCAGAAAGTACTTTTTTTCTCCATACTTTTTTTCTATTTCTACGTTCTTTTTCTTTCTCTTTTTTTCTCAGGTACTCTCTCCTTTTTATAAAAATTTTTATTGAACTGGATAATTTTTAGATAAAAAAAATTAATGTTCTAAATAAAAATAGATTTTTATGTGCAAAAATTAATTTTTTTCCATTTAAAAATGGATTCTTTTTTTAAAACTGATTTTGTATTTAAAATTAATTTGGCTTATTAACCTAAATGAATTTTTTTATTAATCAAACTCAGATTTTTTTGTTAATATTAACCATATGTATTCCTACATATTAATAATAAATTTAAAAAAATAATTATATTTATAAATTTATTTTAATATAAATACTATTATATAATTTTTTATTAAAATTTTTGACTGCTTCAAATATTATTTTCAAGTTCTCACTGTCTGTACTCTTACGTACTCTCATTATTTATTAAATTAGTTTATACTAAAAAATTTGGAATCATATGACTATTTTAGTCATTTTATATAATATTTTAGTCTTGTCCATGTGTATTCAAACATAATACTGGATATTACATTAGTGTCCTATCCATCATATCCAAACACAATACACAAAACATAATTTTTAATGTCTCTATCCTATTGTCTTTGTCTCAATATCCTATTCTATAGTCTCTTTACAAATAAACGCTACCTTATTTCAGATGCATATCCCAGCACAACAGGAATAAGACAGAAGTTCGAATTGTTCTCTGTAACTCGGGAAACATAAAATTGGAATCGCTAGTAATCGCAGATTTATTTTCCATTTTCCTACTAGATAAGGAAACACTCATTCATGTTTTATTCCATAACCCCACATATGATTTATCAAACAAAGCAAAAAGAAACACACGGAAGACAAAGTTAAATTATATATATCCTCAACATGCTCAAGATAAAACATACAATCAACACAAGTAAATATAATTGCCTCATTTTTAATAATACGCGGGTGCTCTAAATTAAAGTCCTAATTATTTAAAAATAAAAAATAAAACAAAGGACTTATGACGATCTGATAAAAAGAGAATCACATCTTTTTAAATTGATTTAGTTAAAATTTTAAGAGGCATTTAAAATAAAATAAACCAAACATCTTGCAAGAAAATAAGCCTAATTTTATTTGTTTAATTTGTACTTTGCACTGCTTTTTTACACAATAGACCTGGTTAATATCCCTCTTTCTATATAAACGACAGAGTTAATCAAGTTGCTACCAACAGAAAAATGCTTAAGACTTAATTAAGGAAGAAAATTAAATGAGATATATATGAATTTAATTTTAATATACTGTTAATATAAAATAATTTTACATGTATATTTAATTAATACTATATTATCCAAAATAATTATTATTTTTATTA
>NC_029776.3:21683155-21698693 GCF_000817695.3 Arachis duranensis
GAAATCAATCAATTAGCCCTTTCAACAACATGGCGAATGAAGACAGTTTCTAAGTCCGGCGGAGTGAAGAACTCCCTAGCTCCACCGCCGGCGCCGTGGTAGTTGCACTTGAGAGAAGATTTTGGCTTCCTCGGAGCCGGTGGACACTTCAAAGTTGTTGGAACCCTTGCTTCTTTTCCCGTTGGAGTTGTTGAAGTTGAAAACTCTTCTTCTTGTTGTTCTTCTTGTTGTTTAGCTTTCTGATCCACCGGAATCACGGTGTAAATTGGCTTCAATGGCGCTCTCAAAGACGTTCCGGCGATGACCCATTTTCTGTTATTGTTATCTGAGTCTACCCCTCCTCCTCCTTCTGTTATTTGTGGTGGCTTCTCAGAGAATCCCATGATTCTTATTATTATTATTATTATTATAACAATAAACAATAAAAAAAGTGTTACAAGGAATGTGTTTGTATATATAGCACAGAGAATATATAATAGGATGGGAAGGGAATGTATAATTATAAAGAAGATTAGATACGTTACGTTATTCTATTCTCTCTCTCTCTCTTTTTCACTTTTCTTTTGGGTATGTAAAATTAAATGCCGGGAATGGTATAATGGTATGAGGAATAAGATGATGAAAGCTAAGTATGAAACAGGTAAGAAAGTGTTGACTATATTATAGGAGTGGTGAAAGTTAGGAATAAAGAGGGTGAGGGGGGAAAAATTAAAAGGAAGAAAAAAGTTTTTGCACTGAGAAAGATATGATATAACAAAGAAGGGTTTTCAAGTCTTGAGTGGAAGAGTAGTAGTATTATTATTGTGCTTTGAATATCATTGTTGGCTGTTGAAGGTGAGGGGACATAGGAAAAGTGGACTGAAGAGTTTAAGGACCTACTTTTATATAGATAATAGGCGCACATACACTTGGTGCGCCTTGCTTCTAAAGTCATTCAAGGAATTTGTACCCAAATAAAGAAAAAAGAAAATAAGTAAGAAAGAATAGTGATTCTAGGTACTTTTTATGGAATAAAATATTCTTTTAATTTTTAAATATTTGGTTAAATTTTAATTTTGTCTTTAGAATTTAAAACATTTTAATTTTGTTTTAAATATTTATTTCATTATATTTTATTATTCTATTTTTCTTTCTCTTATTTTTTTGCTGTTTACACTCAATAAATCACTACCACTATAGTTATAACTATTATAATTTCGATTTTTGCTACTATTTAAAAGAAAATTATAATAAAAAAATAATTTTTGAAAAAAATAATTTTAATCAAAAGACCAAAATAAAATAAAATAAGATATTTAAAATAAAAATATAATATTTCAAAATAAAAATTATAAAAAAATAAGATATAACTAATAAATGCTAAATCCACTTGAGAGGCCCAAAGAAGGGTTGTATAAAACAAACAAAATTTTAAATTAGAACAATAGAATAAGTTAGTCATTTTTTTTATTTTATAATAGAAGTAAAGTAAAAATGGTGAGATGCAGATTTATTGAAAAAGATGATTGATTTATAATAATATAGGTGTATGTTATTACTTTTTGCCTCTTGTGACATGCTTTTCTATAAGAAAAGGAGAGAATAAAAAATGCTTTTTACATTTTTCAAAAAGCCTTTTTATTTAGGAAAAAGTCTTTTTTTTTTCGGATAAATGTTTGTGTGGATTTTTTTTAAATTAAAGTGATTTTATTAAATGTTAAATATATTTTAACAAGAATATGATACTTTTATAAAAAAATAAATTATTTATTTTTTCTAAAAGTCAGTAATATATTGTTTTTAGAAAATAGAAAAACTTTTTAATATTTAAAAATCTTTTCAATTGTAAAATAACCTTTTTTATATAAAAAATTAAAAAATTAAGTAATTCTTGAAAAAATTAATTCAAACTATCTCTAAATAATATTAAAAAGATGCTTTTTCATTATCTAAAATATTTTTTATCAGAAAAAGATTTTTAAAAAATTGCACTCCGTCAAAAGTGTTTTTGTAAAAATAATAATAACAATATTAAATTTTTACCCTTCGATTAGTTTTATATGTATAAAAAATGTGCGATATATATGTGTGTGTAGTTACTTATTAAATGAAGAAACCTTTATAATATGTATTATGAATTATTAGATTATTTAATATGTTTGAGCGAATATATTTGATTAAGTTTAACAATATATGTAATATATGTATTTTCTCTTAATATATCAATTGCCATTTTTTTTAAAAAAATTAGTATTTAATTATACGAAGAGAAAATGGTTCTGATACGCCAAATAAAAATAGTTTTGATACCTAGCTAGAATAATTCAGGGAAGTAGGGAACTCCTAATTTCCAATTTTCTTAAAAAAAGAAAGCAACATTCCAAGAATCAAGACACTGTCCTTGTCTTGAAATTCCTAGCCAAATACATAATGTACTCATAACATTTGAGAGAGAGAGAGAGAGAGAGAGAGAGAGAGAGAGAGAGAGAGAGAGAGAGAGGTTTCAATCACCACCTCAAAGGGAGATGTCCCTTCCCGTCTATCCCTTCCCGGCCCAATTATAGTCCATCTCTTCTCTTTGACTCCTCATCGCCCTATTCCTCTACTCATCCCACCGCTCTAGAACACCATAATTTCGGTATACTTTTAAAAGTTTTCCAAAATTATAAAGAATGGTAGATAGTGGACGGTGCCCCAAAGAAGCCCGTGACATAAGCGTAAACCATTAAATAACATTGTCTGAGAAAGAGATACGAGAGACCTGGGCACAGTGTAAATGTTTGTAAATAAAAGGAGAGAAAATGTGAGTGCCCGTGACAATTGCTGAACATTGAGAACCATATATCTATAACACTGAAACTAATTAAGCGACTTTGGATTTTGCCGCCAAGTTTTCAGGGTATATTGGGATCACCAATATGTATATATTAAAAGGAAAAGTCTATAGCCAACAATTTTTGTGTTTTCTAGCCAGCACTTAATTATTAAAAGATCAATTGATGGTTATAAAATAGTAAAATTGCTAGTCCCTAACATTACTCATATTAAAAACTAATTATGTTTTATTTCTATCACAAAGTGGTTATTATTATAAGAAACGGATTTAATTAAATAATTATATAAAATATATATAATATTATTCATAAAATTATTAATTAATATTATTATCACTCTCTCTAATATGCCCGTCCTATTATTCATTATATTATATTTTATAAAAATAATTATATGATAAAAATATTTTTTGTGTGTGAAGAAATCAAGAAAATAAAAAGGAGTGTATATTTTAAAAAATTAATAAAAATAAAATAGTATTTTTTTAAATAAATATCTAACTTTTTTTTAAATGGTTCTCGCGTTTTCGTAAATGGAGGAGGGTAAATAAACTAGTTCACAAAGTAAAAGGTAAATATTGGAGCGACAGGAAGTTGAGATTTGGGACATGGAACATAGGCACTCTAACAGGAAAGTCCATGGAGATGGTGGACACCATGACAAGGAGGAAGATTAACATTATGTGCCTACAAGAAACAAAATGGATTGGTGCGAAGGCTAGGGAGTTGGATACTTCTGGTTTCAAACTTTGGTATACAGGAAAGGTGAAGAATAGGAATGTGGTTGGAATAATTGTGGATAAGCAGTGGAAGAAGGACGTAGTGGATGTCAAGAGGGTGGAAGGTCGGATCATCTCTATCAAACTTGTAGTGGAGAGAAGTGATTTCCATGTGATTAGCGCCTATGCACCGCAAGTGGGTTCGGATGAACAACATAAGATAAGGTTTTGAGAGGATCTAGAGAGTTTGGTTTAAGACATACCTTTGGGAGATAAGATTTTCATAGGAGGAGATGTCCGATTGAGGTTTGGAAGGGTCTTGGAGAAAAATGCATCAACTGGTTAACTAAGCTTTTTAATGAGATTTTAAGGTCAAAGAAGATGTCCGATGAGTGGAGAAAGAGCACCTTGGTACCTATCTACAAGAATAAGGGGGATATACAAAGTTGCGGAAACTATAAAGGGATCAAACTTATAAGTCATACCATGAAGTTATGAGAAATGGTGATAGAACGGAGGTTGAGAAAAGAGACACAAGTAATAGAGAACTGATGAATCCATATTTGATGATGATTTTTTGTTAGAATTGAATGGATTTCACCACATAAACTTGCACTTATTCCCTTGAATAGCATGCTTTTGAACTTTCCTCCTAAATTGTGCTTGATTATAAAAACATGCTCTTTTGTGCCTAATTTGATATATTTTATTCTATTTGCCTTCCATTCGATGTCTTGATCTTGTTTGTGAGTGATTCCAGGTGTATAAGGTGGGAATGGTTTGGAGAAAATGGAAGAAGAGCATGCAAAGTGGAGGAAACATGAAGAATCAAAGGAGATGAGTTCAGAGACGTGTGTATGCGCAAAGCCTCTTGTGCGTACGCACAGGAGCCCAAGTAGAGCGCGTGGATCATTTCGAGCGCATCCAGCCCAGTATCGCCTAGTGTGCGTGCGCACAGGTACTTGTGCGTACGCACAGAATGAGATTTTCGCAAAGTGTGCGGACGCACATGCCTATGCTTCCGCACAAGTGTCTACGCATGACTTCATTAAAAAGGCACATGACTCGCAATTTGAGGGCTTTGGAGGCCCATTTTTGAAGTCTTTTAGCTCATATTGGGATGGGAATGAAGGACATAACATAGCATATCATTAGTATAGTTTAGAAGTAGTGGTAGAAGGTTTTTAGTTTTAGTTTTCTCTAAGTTTTTCATAATCTCTACTAGAGTTTCTATTAGGGTTTTACATTCAAGTTCCATTTCCATTTTTTATCTTAGATTTTTCTAATCTCATTGTAAGTATTCTCTTGTTATTACTCTTTATAGTTACATTGTCATTACTCTTTCTTCTATTTCAAGTTATAGTTTAATTTTATTTCTCTTTTGCAATTTCAATTTCTTGTTGATGAATTTGATGTTTGATGTTTGTTCTATGCTTTCTTATGTTATTCTTGTTGATTGAGATCAAGTGTTGCTTTTAATTTCAAGTCTTTTATTATTTTTTTCTTATGTTTAAGCTTTTTGCCCACCAAGTGTTTGACAAAATGTCAAACATGATTTTAGGCTAAATTTTTGTCTCTTGACTTGGGTAAAGTGAGCAATTGGGTTCCTAGAGTTTGAATGTCCAACATTTAGTGTCAATTCTTGGATTGTTAATTGTTCTTGTTCCCACTAACACTAATTTGTTGCTAAAGCAATTAGCAAGCAATTTAGGATTTGTGGGTTAAGAACACTTATGCTTATTTAACTTACCTTCCGATGTGAGGGTTGATCAAGTGAGACTAATCCATCATAATTGTCATAGTTGTGGTTCCAATAAGGAAATGACCCTTAGCTCACTCCAAGCCAAGACCCCTTTTTATGCTTTTAACCTTTCATACATTGCTATGTTAATCTCTTTTATACTTTACTTGTTTATATTACATAGTCAGTTCTTTAATTTCTTTATTAGTTCAATCATTACAATTTTACATGTTCTTTTATTACTTTATATGTTCATTTCTTCATTGACAACCCTTTGATTACTATAACCGGATATTGCACACTCATTGCCCTCAAGTGATTCCTTGGAAAATGACCCGGGAGCCAAATACTCTCAGTTTTAAATTGGTTTTGAGTTGTGACACATCTTGTGAATTTTCAATTTGATCGGTGACCGATTATTGAGTTTGGTCTATGCTTGCAACGTTAATCCTCTTTTAGCGTGAAAATCCAAACCCAAGCAATTGGCAATATCACTAGTCATCAAGAACCAATTTAGATTTATGCCAGGCAGATCTACCACTGAAGCGATATACCTATTAAGAAAGATGATGAAGAGGTATCGTAGTAATAAAAGGGATCTACATATGGTGTTTATTGATTTGGAAAAAGCTTATGATAGAGTACCAAGGGAGGTCTTATGGAAGGTTTTAGAAAAGAGGAGAGTAAGGATCGCATATATTCGTGCAATTAAAGACATGTATGATGGGGTCACAACTACTGTGAAGACTCAAGGTGGTGTGACAGAGGAATTTCCTATTGGTATAGGATTACACCAGGGATCATCCTTAAATTCATACCTTTTTACATTAGTCTTGGAAGTACTCACAGAGCATATCCAAGAGCCTGTGCCATGATGCATGCTTTTTGCCGATGATATTGTCCTTATGAGAGAGTCAAGGGAAGACCTAAATAAGAAGTTGGAGTTATGGATAGAAGCTCTAGAAGTGTATGATTTGCGCATAAACCGTAGCAAGACGGAATATATGGAATGTAAGTTCAGTCTGAGAAGAAAAAACCCTAATATAGAGGTGAAGATTGGAGAAAACATCCTACAAAAAATTAAAAGTTTTAAGTATCTTGGATGCATCATACAGGATACTAGAGAGATTGAACAGGATGTAAATCATAGGATCCAAGCTGGTTGGTCAAAATGGCAGAGTGCATCTGGTTTTATATGCGACAAAAAATTGCCTTTAAAACTTAAAGGTCAATTCTATCGCACCGTTATAAGACCGGCTATGCTTTATGGTACGGAGTGTTAGACGGCTAAAGGGGAGCGCGAACATAAGTTGAGTGTGACAGAGATGAAGATGTTGAGATAGATGAGTGGTCATACGCGATTGGATAAAATAAGGAACGAAGATATAAGGGAGAGAGTTGGAGTAGCACCCATTGTGAAAAAGATGGTTGAATCGCGTCTCAGGTGGTTTGGACATGTGAGAAGAAGACCGATAGAGCATCCAGTCAGGAGGGTGGATGAGATAGAAGATGGATAAGGGGCGAAAGACAGAGAAAGACCTAAGAAGACTATCCAAGAGGTGGCCAAACGAGATCTACACGTAAACAGTCTCTCTGTAAACATGATACATGATAGAGCACAATGTCGTCGTTTGATTCATGTAGCCGACCCCACTTAGTGGGACAATGTTTTGTTGTTGTTGTTGTTGTTGTTGTTATCTAACAATTTGCAAATATAAATTTAATCTTTTTATTATTATTTTTTTAATTGTAGTATGTACTCTTTTATAAAAATCTCATGCGATTAGTACTGATAATGGATAGAACAGAATTTAGACATTATTTTAACTCTATCTGCAGGTTTAAATTTCTTCTAAAATTCAATTCTATTTTATTGGTAACTTGAGAATCTTTTAACTTTAATCTTACCTAAGTTCTCCACTTGATGCTACCTAAATAAATCAATTTTTTTCAACTAAACACAATATTTAGTGATTTCATATTTTATAAACATATTAATAAAATAAAAAATATAAAATTAAGTCTATATTAAAAAAAAAAACAAATTCTAATATAAACTATATTAAAATTACAAAAAAAATTAAGTTTATCAATTTTATTATATATGTATAATAATTTTTAATTATATACTATATTATATCAAGAGTTCAAGTAAATCGGATAAAATTAATCCTAAGTTTAACACCTAATTCTATTCGTAGTTCAACCTATTTTGTTTTTAATTCTGACCTGTTGTGAGTTAAATAGAATAAAATCATATTTTTCTCCCCTAAAAATTCCAATATGCAATCAAAATCTTGTATTGTCATAATGAAGTCATCAGTTATCAAGGCTTACTACAAATAATATTTTAAAAGATATTAATGTAATTTCACACTCAAGAGTAATAAAATTTTAAAAGGACAATAACAATTAAGATAGAAACCACTTAATCGTGTATATATATATATATAGAAGTGATGTAAATTTTATTGACGGCTAAAGAATTGATAATTAATTTTATCGACGACATGACGGCTAAAGAATTGATAATTAATTTTATCCACGACAAAGATCGTCGACAAAATTGCCATTAATAAATTTCGATCAATATTATCAATGGCTATAAATGATTGATAATATTATTTTAATATTACCGTCGCATGAAAATATTTTTTTATACTGATGGTTTAATAGTCAATAATACTAACAATAAAAAAATAATAAAATATTAATTAATTTTTAAAAAATATTTTTTATTTCTTTAACATAATTTACCGACGGCTAATATGTGGGTTTTGTAAATCATATATACATATATCGAATTTTTAACTAAATTTCTGTTATACGATTAAATTTGGCAAGCAGTAAATGATATAAAAGAGTTTTTATTCAAATTGAAATTAAATAGATAGAAATTAAATTTATAGAATTATTCAAAATTCAAACACAATAGAAAAACAAAAATAAAAAATATCATCAAAACAAAAAATACAAATATACTACATATAATCATTGACATAAAGTCACCGTCATCGTCATCGGCTCTATCCAGAAGTCTTGGGACTCGTGGTGGTGCTAGTGGCATCAGCTCCATCCTGAACTAATAATATATTTCAATAAATACTTAAAAATTTGAGTCTTTGTCATTAAAGATCGATTCATTCACAACAGGTAGGAATTGCAACACTACTCAAACCTGTAGATAACCACCTCGCTCTTATTCACGCGGAGCGGGTAATTATCCGTCCCACATCGAGACAGGTTTTTGGTAGGACGAGTTCTTGTACGAGATGGGTCAGGGCCGGGTTTAGGTACTACCTGTCCCGATATATATATAATATATAATTTTAATATATAATATGTGTAATATATATAAAATAATTAGTAAAATGATTGATAATATTGTATTATATTTAAAATTTTATTTTAATTTATGTTATGTATGTGATGATAGTTATATAAATTTTGAAATTTTATTTTATTTATTAGATTTTAATAATTATAGGAACGGATAAGGGCAGGACGGGTACCTGCACAGACAGGTTAAGATTTAACCTTTTACTATCCATAGGTAAAAGAAGAACGAATTTTATGCGAATTATTATATGACGGAACGAGATCAGATAAAAAAAAAACCCGCCCCTATTCATTCCATTGCTACCCCCTAACAACAGGTAGCAACTTAAGTGTTTTATTAAAAGTAGGGGGGAAAAAAGCTTAAATAATTACTTTTAAAATTTTTAATTTACAAATGATTTATAAATGGTTCATGAACTAAAAAATTATACTTTTAACCATTCTAGACTCGAAAATGGAACAGACCTGGCCTGAATGTAACTCGAAGGTGTTAATAATTTTATATTCCAATTCATTTTCAACGTCTTAACAATGACATTAGTTGACAAATTATCTTTAATTAAGGCGTTAACACAGCTGATGTAATTAATTCAAGTGATTGATTGATGTAATTTTTCAAACAAAAATATACTTAATAAATAATTAATTAAAATTTTATACATTTAAAAATTAAATATTAAATATCTAAAATTTATGTTAACTATTATTAGTTAACTTCTGTTATTTCTTTATTAAATTTGCCCTTTTTCCAAACATGTATCCTTTAAAACAAACAATTTTGTCCTATATATGATCATTCATGTGTATACAAAGATGATGATCTATGAGTTTTTTTTTTCTTTTTTTAAAGAATAACTTTCGTTTATAAAAATATCATACGGTACCTACAAATTACAGCAAGAGTATTAAATTTATATCTAAATCAGAAGATAAAATATTTTATATGTTAAACTATAAATTAAAAAAATGCAATATTTAATTACAAATAATTTTAATAAATAAAAATAAAAATAAAATAAAAAATTTTTTATTTTTAAATTTATACAATATCCTGCAATACAGTATGATAAATTTTTTTTCGACTCAAATAGATTTTATCACTTTTCAGATTTACAAAAAATTACATAAATATTTAGCTTTTTTCAAAATATCTTCCTCTCATATAAGAACTGCACCACAAAAATCAAAATATCCATAAAAAGAAAATCAGTACAATAAGAGAAGGAGAAGAATTTATTCTTGAAAGCCCAAAATGTGATTTTTATGGCTAAATGTGATAGAGGAGACTGAGACAAGAATTTCGGTACCAATTTTATAGAATTCGGACTAAGATTGGACCGAACGGGCCAAACCGGGCCAATCGAATCCAAAGTGGGCCCTTGGCCCAACATAACTAGACCAAAACCCTAATTTTCAGCATTCTCTCTCCTCACTAAACACACTCACATGCTGAAAATGGAGGCCATGGAGGGAAGAACACTCTCTCAAGTTCTTTCTCTCACTTGATCTTCAAACCACCATAACTTTGATCTAGAGCTCCGATTGTCGCTCCGTTTGTGGCCACGCGTTCACCGCGGAGAGCTCTACAAAACCCATACAATTAATCTTGAGGTAAGCCACGTTTTGCTCTTCGAAATTCCAGCCTTGTTTTCGAGTTTTATGAGCAAAAATGTTGAGATTTTGGGCTCTTTGATGTTATAGGACCCAACTATCTAATATGTAATGTGGTAGGAAATACTTAGGCTAGAGGCCCTAAGATAGGCATTGAATGGTTGATGTTGTTGAATGATTGAGATATATGATGTGGTCATATATGTGATGATGATTAATGATGCCTTGATGGTATGATGTATGAGAAATATGCATGTTGTGATATATGCTTGATGATTGGTTATGGTTGAATTGTGGGTTGAACCATGTTGATGGTGAGTAGGACATTGATTGTGTACAATGATGATTTATTGGAATTGGTGTTGTTGAGAATTGGCATGAGGAAGAGTATATGATATGTCAATATATTTGAGTTTGAGCCACTTGGGTAAAGTGGGTTAAAATGATGAGATAGTGATTTTGATAAATTGTGGTAATGTGTCAATGTGTGAGTTGAGGAGGCTTGATGTTGAATTCGATATATTTTGATTGATTTCAAAGAAAAGGGATGAAATTGGCATGTTTGATTGATTTTGAAAAGAGTTGAAAATGACTTGTTTTGAAGATGGCACTTTGTGGTTTTGTATGAAAAATATGGTTTTTGGGCATACTTTGACGGGACATAACTTGGACTACGAATCTCTGTTTTGTGCCAAATCTGTTTAGAAATGAAATTGGATCCGGGATGTGCATGCCGTTCGAAGAACGGATGAAAAATGATTTAAAATGAGGAAGTTATGTCCATTGGAAGATAGGGGTTTGAATTTGTGAATTCTGCAGCTTTTAACTTAGAAAAGTTTTAGCAGAAATACCCCTCGCGCGTACGCGCCGATCTTCCAGAAAGCGCCATCCACGCGTGCGCGTGATGTGCGCGGGCGCGCCGATTGTGCTGCACCCAATGCCCAGCCATTTTCCAGAGAGTTGTGCGAAAACTGTGCCAGCTTTGTGCCTGGGGCACGAGAGTACCCACGCGTACGCGTGGTTGACGCGTGCGCGTCGTTTGGCTATTTTTCAATCCACGCGTTAGCGTGAATGACGCTTACGCGTCGATGAGTTTTTGAGGCCATCCACGCATGCGCGTGGAGTGCGCGTACGCGTGGACCTGTTTTCATCCCAAAGTTGATTTTTGAGTTTTAAAAGCCAAATTTCATACTTCTAAGCCTCCGATCTCACCACTTATGTCTTAAATCATTATGATATGTCTAGCTATGAGAAGAAGGGCTAGTGAATGTGGTAACTTGCGAGTGAAGCAAGGGGAAAATGAATGATCAATGAGGATCAAGCATGATTATGTGAGATGCGGATGGATGGTGGTGGAAGTGCTTGTTATGCCATGGGCCGAAAGACTGTAATTGTTGATGAAACGGCTGGTTATGGATTTAATCGTGAGCCGGGTGGCTGGTTATGGATTTAACCGTGAGCCAGATGGCTGGATTATTGCCGTGTTACAGCGGGGCCATGATTATGGCTATCTATAAACGCATATATATGCTGTTGAATGAATTGTGAAAGTTGCACTTCCATTATCGGAGATGAGAGTTTCCCTGGGAGAAAGCAGTGGCTAGCCACCACATACTCCAGGTCGAGACTTGAAGCTCTGTTGACCCTATGTCGTCAGGGTGGCCGGGCATTGTGAAATTCCCGAACGAGCTCACCCCCAAAAATATTCACCAGTGATGGTGATGGATAAATATTCACCAGTGAGGGTGATGGATATGGATCATGAATATGATCAAGTTATAATGGGCATGACTCAAGTTGGGGAGACACGACAGAGGGACAGTCCAATGGTTAACTGCCAGGACTTGTCGGGTCCAATGGTTAACTGCTAGGACTTGTCGGGTTGGCTCTATAACCGACAGGATGATATCATCAGCCACTAGGGACAGTCATTCATCATATGCATACTATATGAATTGTTTGAGATTGCCTATTTGACTGCATATTACTTGCTAATTGTCTAAATGCCTTAACTGCTCCTATTTGCATATTCCTTGCTTGATATAACTGTGTTTGCTACATTATACTCCTGCTGGTGGTTGGGAGGTCTGAAGGAATTGGAAAGGGAAGTATTAGTTAGACTGAGGTATCTTTAGTCAGATGCCCTTTATGGTTTAGCTTGTTTATAAGCTTTGATATTATCTGGAGGAAGTTCTAGGATTGCCTTTGGCTTTCCTCCATTATTATGTATTATATATGTGGAAGCTGTTACCATGCTGGGGACCTCTGGTTCTCACCCATGCGGATTTTGTGATTTTCAGATGCAGGACGCGAGGTTTCCCGCTGAGGCATGCTGGAGACTTCTATATTTGCGAAGATCCTTTGTTCTCGGGGCTATGTTTTGGTTTATATGTTTTACTTAGATACTTCTATCTCCATTAAATAATACAAACTATGATGACTCCTCTTATGGGAGGTTTTGGAGAATAGGTTTTATGTATTTGTGTCCCTTTGGGTTTCCTTTGGGGTTTTCCTTATCTTTATCATATGTATATATTGCTATGCTCGGACCGGTTATCTTCGCAGCCGGATTTTGAGTCTTGATATTCCTGTTTTTGACACTCCTTTGTATATATATAATCACGCGTTAGTTATCCTTGTTCGTTACGTTATCGATCGGAGTGTTGTGCTTTCGAGTTGCGATTTTTGTTTACCCTTTTTTTTACAAAGGCTCCTAGTTATAATCAATCATTCATACTACTATACGTACTAAATTTTTATTTTAGAGGTCGTAATACCTTGCCATCTCTGAATTATGACTTAAGCATAAGACTCTGTATGGTAGGATGTTACAAGAGTAACTTGTAAAAAGAATGAAAAAAAAAAGAAAAGAAGAAAAGAGAAAGAAAAAAATCTTTTTATATGTGAAACTAGAGACAGAAAAAAGGGGGAAGGGGTTGAGGACACTGAGAGCAACTCTAATGGTTATGTTTTGGAGTCCCTATTGCTGTGGCGTGTCAGAGAAAAAGGGAATCAGTCGTTGGAGTAAGATGAGAAAGAGGTCCTTCTCTTGGATCGAGAACAGAGAGTCCCTCTAAATAGGGACTCTTGTTGTCCAATAAACAATTGCCACTTGGCAATTAAAATAAAAAATAAATAATTATATAAAATATTAATTAATTAAATAATTATATTATATAATTAAATAATAATTTAGCCGTTGTAAAACTAGCCATTGTAAAAATAGCCGTTAGAAACTAGTCGTTACTATGTTACCGTTATTATTAATAAATTAATATTTTGTTACTCTATATATACCACTTAGATACACTTCTATTCTCACACTCTCTACTACTCTTCCTCATCTTCTTTCAAGTTTACGAAATCAAAGTTCTACTAATTATTTTTTGTTCGAAAAAATGGATCCAAACCAACTCAACTCTTTCTTCAATTACTTACAAAACTTTCCTCAAATTCCAAATACCCAACAATCTCAAACCTCAAACTCTCAAGTTCCAAATCAAAACTTCATACTACCAAATACATTTCAAAATCCAAATCCACAAAATCTCTCTAATTTCAATTTTCAAACTCCTTATAATAATCAATTTCCTATATTCCAACCACAAAATCAAAATTCACAAACACCCCATTTACCATTTTCATCCATATTTAACCCTTCTATCGGAAATGTTACTCCAACTTCCTTGCCGTTTCCAACTCAATTTAGTGCATCAAGACATAACTCATCTGGTGTTGGTGGCTCTTCTAACCCATCCTCTCAGACTCCTATACAATCTAGTCCAAATTCGCAATATTCAGATTTTGCCAACCCTCATGGATTAGATGCTATCGACCTCAATGATGATATTGAAGATCGGAGGCAAGATAGTATTCAACACTCGCATTGGAAAGAGGATGAGATGCTGATCAGTGCATGGTTAAATGTTTCAACTGACCCTATAGTTGGTACCGATCAAAAGGAGGAAACATTTTGGAGTCGAATTCATAGCTATTGTGTAGAATTTTGCTCCGACATGACAACGGGGTAGTTGCATGTAAGAAACGATGATATAAGATCAACAAGGCTGCTGCACATAAGGAGTGGTTCGAACGCTGATGATATAAAGGAGTTGGCTTATAAACTTTATTCCACAAATTATGGTCAAAAATTTACTTTTGAGAGGCATTGGAACATGCTTCGGTTGGAGCAAAATGAAGAAGCCAACTACCTACACAAAGTGGCGGCTCAAAGAGAACCAAGGTTAGTGCAACTGGAGCATACTCATCCTCATCAAACCCAGAAACACCGTTGGCTGACGAACCCGGTGTGGACTCTCCCGTTTGCCCACAAGGATCAAAGAAGAGCAAGCGAAAAGGTAAGGGAAAAGCACAGATGTCTAAAGATTTTAGCGAAAGAAAATCATCGGTTGTCAAAAAATTATCTCTCATGGAAGATATTAAGAATGTTAGAGAAAAGGAACTAATGGAAAGGGAAAAAGAAAGAGAAGAGGAGAAGGAACATAGAGCAAAGATGATGGCAATCAAAGAGAAGGAGATACAAATTCAAGCGGCAATGAAAGAACAGGAATTACAAACTCAGAGGTATATTAAAGAAATGGAGATAAAAGCAAAAGAAAGGGAAATGGAAAGGATGGCCAAGGAAAGGGAAAGGGAGTTGGATATGCAAATACTTAATGCTGACACGTCTACAATGAGTGAAAAACGACGAGCTCTTCATGAGATTGCATGTGAGAAAATAATCGCCAAGTGGTTTACTTAATGGTTTCTTGTATTCGTAGAGTTATGTAGTATGTTCTTATTTTTATTGCGTATTACTGGTTTATGATATAGTTTGTTTTATTTATTTCTGATGTAAGTTTTTAAATTAGTCAATGTTATTGTGCCCTTATTGTTCATGAAAGTGACCGTTGCAAAACTAGCCGTTCCAAAACTAGCCGTTAACTAGCCATTGCAAAACTAGCCGTTGCAAAACTAGCCGTTAACTAGCCGTTGCAAAATTAGCCGTTAACTAGCCGTTGCGGTACTTATTGCAGACACACTTATAAATATCAACTATCAATGACTCTGCAACTTCACTTCAACTCTTGTTTCCCACCTCGAAAGAGAACTAAAAATTACATTTCTAAATATGGCTATAAATTTTGATGATATGTTTAATGAGGCTTTGTATGGCAAAAGAAGACGGCAAGATAACACAGTCATAGATAATTGGATCGATGAGTGTTTACTCCAAGATTCAGAAGAAGAAGAAGATATCGATAGAAGCTCTATCCCAATTACTCGTAGATGGATCAACAGAGATCGAGAAGCAT
>NC_029776.3:21698860-21700987 GCF_000817695.3 Arachis duranensis
CAACAGAGGGTTGATGCAACTGGAAGAAGAGGCTTGTCACCACTCCAGAAATGTACCGCTGCGATACGGATGTTAGCATATGGCGTAGGAGCTGATGCTGTTGATGATTATGTGCGTATAAGCGAGAGCACTACAATTGAATGCTTGGAAAAATTTGTTGAAGGTGTCATTTCGGTGTTCGAGGATGAATACTTGTGAAAACCCAAACCAAATGACGTATAACGCCTGCTACAAATGGCGGAGGGTCGTGGCTTCCCTAGCATGTTGGGTAGCATTGACTGCATGCATTAGCAATGGAAAAATTGTCCAAAGGCGTGGAAAGATATCTACATGAGTGGTTATCGTGGGGTTGCAACCATAGTACTTGAGGTTGTAGCATCTTCAGACCTTTGGATATGGCATGCGTTCTTTGGAGTTTCTGGTTCAAATAACGATATCAACGTGTTAGATCGTTCTCCAGTATTCAATGATATTCTAAATGACCGTGCTCCGGAGGTAAATTTCACTATTAATGATAATAATTATACTATGGGATACTATTTAGCAGATGGTATTTATCCTGAATAGGCCACATTTGTCAAATCAATCTCAAAGCCACAAGGGGAGAAACGCAAGTTATTTGCACAATACCAAGAAGGGCAAAGAAAAGATGTGGAGCGAGCATTCGGAGTGTTGCAAGCACGCTTTGCAATTATACGTGGTCCAGCTCGTTTTTGGGAAAAGAAGAAGCTTGCCAACATAATGAGAGCTTGTATTATATTGCATAATATGATTGTTGAGGATGAAAGAGACACTTATGCAGGAAATTTTGCTATGATGATGTCGAAAATGACTTATCACAACCTCAGCTGGGAGAAGAAGATTTCGCACCATACCATCAATTTCTCCAAAGAAATGCCCAACTTCGAAATAGGCAGCAGCATAGACAATTGAAAGAGGACTTGATTGAACACATATGGCAATTTCACAATGCTTGTCGTCAACTATAAAGCTTAATTATGTTTTTCTTTGTATTAAGTAATTTTACAAATAGTGTAACCCCGAATTATATATTATGTATTATTATTATATATGAATTATTTAATATTAATATCTTTTAATAGTTAATTATTTATAAATTTATAAATTTAAATTACATTATTCAAAAAAATTAATTAAATTAATTTCAAGTATTTTAATTAATTAATTAAGTGGGATCACAATAGGGACTAAAGTTAGTTCCTCCTAATGGAGAAGAGAGAAATATTGTGAGTTCCTATTTACTGTTTATGACGCAAAAATTGATGTAGAGTTACTTTTTATGACAGGTGGACCATAAACAGGAACTGTGATAAGTTCCCTACTGGAGATAGTCTGAGAGACAAGCGGGTGAGAAAAAGAAAGGAGAAAGAAAAAAGAAAACTTAGTGAGAAAGAAGAGATGAGATAGAGAACCGCCGCTACTAAAGTTGAAGGCGGCAATAACAATCTTCAAAGTGGTGTCCAAGCGTACTTTGTTGAAAGAGAGAGAATACTTGTATCAACAAGTATATTTAAAATTATAAAAAAAATTTCTTTTAAATTTAATTTTATAAATATAATAAAATATTTTCATATAAATAAAAAATTATGTTGTATACGTGATTAAGAATTATAATTAAAAAAATAAAGAAATTTAAATTTGGTCAACATTTTGTTTATTAAACTTGCTCCAAAAAACAATTATTTTACTATTAAAATAGAATATTATTCCTCAAAAATTTTTAGAATTAAACTTTAGAATATACGCATAATTTTAGACCCTAAAAATTATGAAATTAAAAACACAAAGACATTATACGTTACTTAAAACGTTTTAACTAAATCGACATTTGCAAAACTTAACAAAAAATTTTAATTAAATTTTATTTTCTTTAGTAAATTAGACACTCTAAAATTAAGTCCATAAAATTATAATCTACGACTGAAAACAATATTAACAAAACTCATTCAACTCTATCTAGCAAGTTTTAAAATAATATGCACAACTTTTGTAAAGCAGTTGCTTTACAAGAATTATAGAAAGACATATTTTGATAGACAATATAATCAAATATAAAAATTTTTAACACAAAAATATAGAAATTTATGCTAGCTGAATACATAAATT
>NC_029776.3:21701027-21708938 GCF_000817695.3 Arachis duranensis
AAAAAAAAAAAAAAAAACTCAGCTCGATATATTCTAACTAAACTAAATACAAAATTATGTTGTAATAAACACATAGCTGGTTGTTTCCAAAATTATGCAAAAAAGGAAAAAAAACATCTAAAAATCAAATAAATCATATTTACTAATTAGTTAGATTTTTTTTTTTTTGGTGACGAATTAATTAGTTAGATTAAGATTCGAATCTCTTTTGTATGAGTTATTTGAGATAATAGAATCAATTGATTTTGATTTAATTAATTTGTGTTACAATCATCTATTGTTAGAGAAATAATTTGAAGATTGATGATGAAGAATAATAATGAAGATAAACTCTAAAGAGAAATTTTGATTTCAAAAATGATAAAATAAGATATTTGAAAGAAGAAAATTATGCATATCAAAGAGGCAAATCGAAGCTCTCTCATTAGAATACAAGAAATGAAAGAAACAAGATGCACATATCAAAGCCTAGCTTCTTGTGCCTATGAGTAAGAATTTTCACAACTCAAATGGTTGACTGCGAATTTTCACATCAAATTTGGTCTAGGTTAAATACATTTTTTCTTACACAAGTGAGGGCGAAAATCATGCAATTAAAGAACAGATTAGAAACGGTGAAGAAAACTAGTTCAGTTAATGAATATCTACTGAAAATTAAAGAAACTGTTGATGTGTTGATCTCGGTTGGTGCTGAAATTTCTGAATTAGATTATGTTATGGAAATCTTGAATGGCTTACTATAGGAATATAGTGCGTTAATAACATCTGTAGTGTCAAGAGTTGAACTAGTATCGATTAGAGAACTAGAAGCCCTGTTGATGGCTGATGAAAGCATGTTGGAGAGATTCAAGAAGTCTGACTCTTTTATTCAAGCTAATATTGTGCAGTATGAGAATCAATCTCAAAGACATTCTCATAGGCAAAATCCTCACTCAGATTTTGAGGAGGTGGCCGATTTGGCAATTTTAGAGGAGGCAGAGATGATAGATTTGGAAACTTCAGAGGAGGATGCTGATTTTCAACCCCAAGAATCTCGTGTCAGCTATGTAATAAATATGGACATCTAGCAGCTCAGTGTTGGCATCGGTTTAATGAGGCATTTGAGACTAGGAATCATGAGCAACGAAGTTTTGAACCAAGAAACTATGCTGGATCAAGTTCACAGGGTCAGAGAGGAGGACTTAGGGTAAATTTTGCCATGAGCAATACACTTGCTACTCCTGCCATAATTAGTGATCTGAATTGGTATCTGAACTCCGAAGTAACACATCATATGACGCCCGATCCATATAACTTGATGCAAAAATTAGTTTACGATGGTTCAAAACAGGTCATGGTTGGAAATAGTTCAGGTTTGCATATTACTCATGTTGGAAACTCATTATTTAAATCTAATTTGAGCACAAAATTGTTTAAGCTAGCCAATTTATTACATGTTTCTAATATAACAAAGAATCTTATTAGTGTAAATAAGCTTTCCAAAGACAATAAGATTTTTTTTATCTCTATAGTCATCTTTGCTGTGTTAAATCTCAGGAGACTAATGAAGTGCTCCTCCTTAATTCTGTTGATAATGGACTCTATAAGTTCAACAATTTCCGTCTTGTTATTTCGGTTGTAAAATCGATCAATTAATAAATAATTAACTAATAAATTAATTATGAGTATAGAGAATTAGGAATTAAATTTTATGATTTGAAGAAGTAAACATAATTAAAATACTAATTTTAATAATTTTGGCCCGAAATTGGGCCAACGGACCGAACCAGTTGAACTAGACCCATATTGTGCCCAAAACCCAACATATATAAACCAAACTCAGCCTCTTTTCTCTCTCTATTTCTGATTCACGCTGGATTGAAGAAGGGGAGCCAAGAAACCTAACCTCCATTTTCAATTCAATCTTCAATCACTCATATCTCTCATCGCCGCACCGTTTGCGGCTACACGTTCGTCTCGTCGAGCTCTTCAATTCTATCCTAACAAAGTTGTAAGGATCTCTAAATTTCTTGCCCAGTTTTCCATTCCATCCAATTTTCACGTTTTTGGTTCATGGGTATTGAAAATTTGTGTTTTTGATGGTTTAGGCGTAATCTAGCATTGGATAATCATTAGGTTTCATCCATATGAGTTGTGGGTAAGGTAAGGAATCACTAAATCTCTGTGAATTGTTAAATTAGTGAACCCTAGTATTTGATTATGGTGAGATTGTATGAACTAGATTGAATTTCTTATTGATTGGAGTGAATTGGAGTACTTGGAATAAAGCTTTGGTGGCTGGAACTTATTGGATTTGATTCAGACTGGAACTTATTGGATTTGATTCAGAGTATTGGAAGCTTAAATTGTGGTGTTTTGAGCTTGGGGAGAAATCGGCCACGGGACAATTTCGGTTTCTTGTAGTTAATATATAATATTGCGTGAAAACTTAGGCTAATAGGCTAGTAGCCTTAAGATAAGTTGAATTGCATGAATTAATTGATTGAATGAATATGATGATGTAGAATGTGGAATGAGGTTCTACTGAAGGAGTGTTGTTATGATGTTATAGATTGATGATCATTATTAATGGGTATTGAATGATAAATTAAACATTGGTGTTGATGAGGATTGAATTGCATGTTTTGGTTGATGACATTGTGTGTGATATGTGACTAATTGAATGGAGGTTGGATATGAGCTTTTGAACGTTATATTGATGTATAATGATTATGATGGATTGGAATTGTGTATATTTGGTGTGATTATTACATGGATGGTAATTGTTGGAAGTTGTTGAAATGAATCAACTGGGAATTGAATGGTTTAGGTGTTGGAATAATTGAGAAGTAATTGAGCAGTATTTGTTATGGTGTGGGATATTTAGTATGGAATTGGTATGTGATGCACCACTATTTCGTGGTACATATTGTACTTAATTGAGTGGATTTTATCCACTAATCTCACACTTATTCATAGAAATTGCATGTTTTACATTTTTCATCCTGATTTTGTTCTATGATTGAAAACATGTTTCTTTGGTCTTAATTTAGCTAATTTTAATCCTCTCTTATTACCATTCGATGCCATGATATGTGTGTTAAGTGTTTTTAGAGATTAGTATGGTTAAATTTGGAATTGAATTGAGGATTTTGAAAATGGATAACTTTGGTAAAATTTTGGTAAAAACCGATTTTTTGACTAACTTCAGCGGGCCATAATTTGGCTTCCGGACCGCCAAATCTTGTGAAACTTATTTTGAATAAAATTGGGTTCGTGAAGTTTATAACGTTCGAAGAATGGATTGAAAATGACTTTTTACGAAAAAAAAATACGTGTTTGAAGTTGATGTGAAAAACTAATTTCTGAACTTAACAGTTTTTTTTGGGAATGTTGATATGCGAGCATACGTGGCAGGGACATGTGTACGTTGGTATTGGGCTCTGCCTACACACTCGCGTACGCAGATGAGGGCAGCGTACGTGACTTTGGCGTTTTGACTTGCTCGCGTATGCAGAAGAAGGTTGCGTACGCGACTCCCTGTTTTGGCTTAAATGAATTTTTTGTGTTTTTTTTTTATCATTTCTCTAGCCGTTTAAACCCTGTTATGAGTCTAAAGCCGGTGTACTAGAGGGTAGAAGGGTTAGGGATGAAATTTAATGGGTTGAGATAGCGAATTGAAGAATAATGATTATGATATATGGTTGTGGGATGATGATGATGATGAGGATGAGAATTACGTGAATAAATATACTTATGAAAGTTGAGACTTTGAGAGATGATTGATGGCAATGATGATATTGATTAATTATGATAGTGACTATGGACGGAGTGAGATAATATTAAGAATGAAATAGATAAAAAGACAATGAATGTGATAAGTTTGGCAAGGACAGTGGTGTTATCATACTTGCAGTTTGACTTGTGGTTATAACCCGATCAATGATGGTGGTGAAATCCCGCTTGTTTGTGGTTTTCTCTCTGATTGCATGGTGACATGGTACATATTCCCTCTAATGGTGACAGGGTACTCTCCCTCTAACGGTCAGCCGATATGTTGAGATAATTGTGCGCAATAGAGAGACAATGTCTGAGTTAGCTACTGGACATGTCGGGTTTTGACTGTATAACCGACAGATGAGACTCATCGGTCATAGGATAGACATGCATCATATGCACTTGTATGTTTTGTTTGAGTGTGCATTTATTTTGGCTTGCCTATTTGCTTAATTGTAATTAACTGCTACCTAATCTATTTATTGTATCTGCTATCCATATCTGTGTTTTCCTTGTTTGTCTTGTATGTGTTTGTTTTTGAGAGATCCCTCATGCTGGCAGAGGTGACGTTGAGAGTTGTTCCACTTGGTGATTTAGAGGTTTCAGAGAATGAAAGACGAAAAATTATATTAGAATCCTTAGATATAGTTACCATAATTCTGGTTTGGTGAAAACTTTAGGATTTGATATGGGTTGTTGGAGATTTTGGAATGCCTCTGACTTCCCGGGACATTATGTATTATCTATATAGACACCTTTATCATACTAAGAACCCCCAGCTCCACATTTATATGGAATTTGTATTTTGTCCCTCTTAAAGGTTGACTTGAAGAATCAAGATTTATATTTTGTTTTTGGGATACTTTTAGATTGTATATATGTATATATGTATACTCTGGCTGGCCTTTGCTACGCAGATTGAGTCTGGAGCTTGTTAAGATGTGTCTCTTTTGAAACTTTTATCTCGTATGTATTTCGTTTCTTCTGTTTCACTATTTACGCATTTTATTCTTAACCGTTTAAGTGTGATGCGACTTTTGAGTTCTGTTTTTCTCAACTTTTCTTCAAGGCTCCTAGTAAACTATTCTTCATGTGTGTGTGTGTGCGCGCGTGTGTGTTGTGTGTGTGTGTGTACTTATTTTACTTTTAGAGGTTGTAATACTCCACCACCTCTGATTTATGAACTTAAGCGTAAAGCTTTGTATGGTAGGCAGTTACATCAGCACCCAAAGCACTACTAGCATCTACAAGTCCCTCTAATACTTTTAGGCTATGGCACAACTGATTAGGCCATCCTTATTACATTATTTTAACTAAAGTCATGCAATCTTGCAATATTAAAGTTGATGTTTCTAAGTCAATTTTTCAGCTTGTTGTATGAAAAAATCACACAATTTACCATTTTCTCACTCTTCTACAATATATTCTCAACCTCTTAAGTTAGTGTACTCTGGTATTTGGAGTCCTTCCCTTTTTCCTAGAATAAATGGTGCACGTTACTATGTTCAATTTCTTTATGCTTATTCCAAGTTCACTTGGCTATACTTAATTTTGTCATACTCTCAACTCAAATAAGTTTCTATGAGTTTTCAAAACATGGTAGAATTTCAATTGAATGCTAAAATCAAAGTGTTTTAAACCGATAATGCTAAGAAATTTGTAAGCATAAAGAAATACATAAGCTTGTCTAAGGTTTTTTAGGACAAAGGAATATTGCATAGGTTTTCTTGGTCCCATGTTCATAAAAAAAATAGAGCTTCAAAGAGGAAGCATCGATATATTGTCGAAATGGGACTGACTTTAATGGAAAATGCAGTTGTTCCTCTAAAGTAATAGGGTGAAGCCTTTCTTACGGCGTCACAACTCATTAATATTCTCCCAACACCTATTTTGGGTAATGTATCGCCAATGGAGAAGTTACTGAATAAGAAACCTGATTATCAGAATCTCAAAGTGTTTGGATGTCTGTGTTTTCCTTATCTAAGAGCCTATAATCAACATAAACTGGAATTTAGATTAGAACCCTCTATCTTTTTGGAATATAGAACTCAATATAAAGGATTTCGATATCTTAAGGATAAAGTAATCATTACTAGGCATTTTGTATTTGATGAGATCTCCTTTCATTTTAAAGGTACCACTCATAGTCCCGACCCTCTAACCCCCTTCGACTCATCTCATATACCTCCACTTCAGATTCACACCAATACCACACCAACAACCACCTTACCATCATTTACCTCACATACACAATCTCATCTTAATTATCATTCTTCCACCACATCTCCCTTCTTTCACACATCACCTGAACAAGCATCCACTATTGAATCTTCTTCTTCTTCTTATCTCTTTCCTCTTCCCCTCAAAACACACATCCAATGACTACATGGGCCAAAGCTGGGATCTTCAAACCTAAGGTGTTTAATGCTTCTTTGGAACCTAAGACGGTGAAGCAGGCGCTTGCAATTCCTCACTGGAAACAAGATAAGCTATGGATGATGAATACACAACACTCATGAGAAATAACACTTCGACATTGGTGCAGCTACCTCCTAACAAGTATGCTATATATTGTAAGTGGGTTTTTCGTGCCAAATTCAATGCAGATGCCTCTCTTCAAAAGTACAAGGCGTGCTTTGTGGCTCAAGGGTTTCATCAGCTCCCTGGCCAAGATTTCAAACAATGTTCAGCCTTTTTATTAAGCAAGCGTCTATAAGAATGGTGCTTTTAATTGTTGCTTCACACAATTGGCAGCTTCATGAACTCGATGTGAACTTCCTTAATATTCAACTCGATGAGGAAGTTTACATGCTCTAGCCAAAGGGCTATGAAGCTAGTGATACCAACACTGTTTGCAAGCTTTCCAAGACTCTCTATGGCCTGAAGCAGGCTCCCTGTGCTTGGTACATTAAGTTGTGTAGTGCTTTCCAGTCACTTGGGTTTTAGCCGATCAAGTTTGACGTGTCCCTGTTTACTCGCTTTGATGGCTCTGAGAAGACATTTGCCTTCGTCTATAGTGATGATATCATACTTACTAGGAGTTCTTCATCCCTGATTGATCAAATTGTTCAGCAACTTCGTCTGAAATTCGCACTCAAAGATATGAGGTCGTTGCATTACTTTCTTGGTATTCAAGTCATGCCTACAAGCTCAAGGGGATTAGATTGTGTCAGAGTAAGTACATACAGGAGGTCATTAAGAAGGCAAAAATGTCTAATTGCAAAGGAGGTCCTACACCTCTTCCTTCGGATATAAAATTATCTAGCAAAGATGGTGTTCCATTTTCAGATCCGAGTATCTACAAAACCGTCGTAGGCAGCCTTCAATATGGCACTGTAATGCGACCAGAGCTCCCTTATGCAGTTAACAGGGTCTGCCCGTTCATGCACAACCCTTAGATACTCACTAGAAGGTTGTCAAGCAAATTCTTTGCTACCTTAGCGCCACAACCACATTTGGTCTTCATCTTTCTCCCTTGGTGGATGCAAGGATCACTGGATATACTGACAGCGATTAGGGCAGTAACCCTGATGATCGCAAGTCTACAAATGGTTATTGTGTGTTCTATGGTAAGAATCTAGTTGCTTGGTCTTCCCAAAAGTAGCATGTAGTGTCTCGCAGCAGTACTGATGAGGCGAGGTATAGGGGTTTAGTTGCTCTGATTCTTAAGACCACCTGACTTTACAACTTGTTAAACGAACTCCACATGTCACTCCAAAGTCCTCCTCAACTTTTCTGTGACAATCTCAGTGCCGTCTTATTAGCAGTTATTCCTGTCCTTCACTCCAAATCAAAGCATTTTGAGATAGATCTGAGTTTTTTGCGGACCATATTGCAAAACACAATGTAGCAGTAAGTCATATTCCCAGTAGTATTCAAATGGCTGATATTTTTACTAAGGCAATCTCCTCTAAACTGTTCAGTAACTTCAGAGGCAAACTTAGGATTCAACCATGTCAGGTCCTGAGTTTGAGGGGCGATGGTAGTGTAGAGAGCAAGTCTGACGTGTCACAAGTTAGTTAGAAGTGATTGTGATTAGTGAGAGTGGCAAGAGTCATTGTTAATATGTATAAGTAAGTTAGAGTAATGAGTTAGCATAACTCTCCTATAAATAGATTCCACTTAGCGTAAAAACTTGGGATGAATTCATTATAG
>NC_029776.3:21712220-21746835 GCF_000817695.3 Arachis duranensis
TACCTAATCCCTCTAGACTACAAAGACGAGAGAATAACACTTTAGGTCTTCAAAATTCGGGCTAAGCTGAACATTGTCAAAATGTATGATATCATCCATCACCTCTCTACATGATTATAGGTTATTAGTGAGCTGCTAGTACTCCATCTGAAAGGGAAAAAAATATGTAAAAATTTGAGACTTATTAGTAAGATTGAGATTATTTGTTGATGATACGTAATCTTAAGCAATTTTTTAATAAATATTATTATTCAAAAATATTATTATTAAATAAATTATTATTATTACTATAAAATATTATTATTTTTTTGTATATTCAAAATCCGTTCATCAAACTAAATTTAACTGCATTGTTGAAAATCTGATTGTTACATTAGTCTCCTCCTTCAAGCTCGGGACTGATACTTTACAATGCTAAAGAACAATTTTGATTAAACTAATTTTTTACCTTAACCATGACAATAATAAAGAAGTCTCGTTATTTCTACACTGTGAGCTAACATAACAGGTGTGGTGCAGTTGGTTGAGGTCTCTTGGAGAGGTGTGGCCTATTCCTGGAACCATTAGGGAACTATTTGAGCGGTGGACCGGTATGCATAAGCGGAAACAAGATCAGAAGAAATGGCTGCCAGGCTTTTTTACAATTATTTGGAACATTTGGGTAGAACGCAATGCTAGAATTTTTTAGAATCAAGAAACAGGTGTGGAGTTCGTAATAAGGAAGACGATGCTGAGTTACAACGAATGGACCGCGAGTGATCCGTTTGGTGGTTGATGGCGTTGTCGGAGGATAAAGATTTTTATGTTTTTATGAATACTTGTAGTTTCTTTCGTTGCTCCACATTAGTGTGTTGAGCTTATTTTGATTCAAAAAAAATAAAGAAGTCTCGTAACCTACAAATTCAATCGAATAGAATATATAAATTTAATTACAATTTTAGTCTTTATTATCTTATCTTATCTTATTTTTTCTTTATTTACTTCAGCCCAATACTCTATATATATTTAGTTTTATCTTTATAATTTACACTTCAATTCAATTCAATCAATCAAAAAATTCATAAGAATAGTGTTTGTGTTAATAGTTTTCCCTGCGTCTGTTCTAGGCTTCCATTACTAAACCCGGTGAATCCATTCCCGCGAAGTTAAGTAGGCAAGGAATCCAAGCCCGACTCTAATTGTTTTCAGTAGGATTTCTTTGGGTTCACAATTTTATATTGATCATCGTGCATTACCAAAAATACCAATGGACCAATTTAACATGGGTGATTACTACATCGGCGAGGAAGATGAAGAAGTCTACGTGAGTCATGATGAGGAGCACGGCGAGGAGGAGGAGGATTATTATGCTTTTAAAAATTATTTCCACTGTCATCCTGTTTCTTCCACTGAAAAGTCAAATTTGGAATCGGGCAATAAGATTATCATGCCTCCTTCAGCACTTAATAAGCTTCTGTATGCAGGAGTGGAATATCCTATGTTATTTGAAATGAGACATCTTTCTAATGAAAAATTTTCTCACTGTGGAGTCCTAGAATTCACTGCTGAAGAGGGGAAAATTTGTGTACCGAGTTGGATGATGAAAAATATGCAGTTGAAAGATGGAGATCTTATACTTCTGAAAAGCACCACACTTGTAAAAGGAACATACCTCAAGCTACAGCCTCACACAAAGGATTTCATGGATCTCTCAAATATAAAAGCAATGCTGGAGATTAATCTGCGGAGCTTCTCATGTGTAACAACTGGTGACACAATAATGATTCTATACAACAACAAAGAATACTACATTGATGTGATTGAAACTAAGCCATCTCATGCTATTAGCATCATTGAAACAGACTGTGAAGTTGATTTTGTCCCACCTCTTGATTATAAAGAAGAATTTAAGAAAGAGTTGCCAACTACTTCATCTGACCGGAAACAACAGCAAGAAGCTGATGACATTGACATTCTAACTAAGATTGGAGAGTTTGCACCATTTTCTGGTTCTGCAAGACGTTTAGATGGTAAGCCATCCACACCATCAGATAAACAAGTTTCTTCTTCTTCTTGTATGGCAAAACAGCAAGGTGACAATGAACACAAGAATTCTGATTCTAAATCTTCATCGAATAATGTTTCATCTACAACTTCTGGGAAGCTTTTCTTTGGGTCAAGACCACACAAGGCCTCTCAGAAATTCACTAATCAAGACAAGGCAGAAATAACCCAGAAGCCACAAGAACCAAAGTTTCAAGCTTTCACGGGAAAAAAATATTCACTAAGAAGTTGATTCTTTTATTAGGCTTTTTTTTATGTGTCTTGAGTTTAATTTTAATTTACCGTGTAACAGTAACATTATTAGTTCAATAGTTATTTATTTATTTTTTTTGCTGAAACCTAACAAGAAATATATTCATTTCTTTCTTGACAAGGATTCTTTGATATTCACTTTACAATATTCATTCGTTATTAAGAAAGATAAAAGTAAATAAAAATAACATAAGGTAATAAAGACTTAGATTGTAATTAAATTTATGTATTCTGTTGGGTTAAATTTGTAGATTTTTTTATTATTGTCATGAGTTAAGGTGGAATAGTAGTTTAATAAAACGATTTAAACAATCGAATAAAGGTTTTAAATTTTAATGTAGACTCAAGATTTTTTCTTGTTTGAAGCAAATATTTGGTGAAAAATTTTAAGTCTCGGATTTCAAATGATAAACAGTATAACTCTTCTTTAGACGACTTTTTCATGAATAAACAATAGTCATATACTACAATATGAGAATTGAATGAAAATCATCGAAATAAGTTCGTATTCCCGTTCAACTTAAATTGGAATGAGTTTCAAGGTAAATTAATTTGGTTTGACATGCATTCATAGCAAATCAAATTAGATGTTTATCAAAAAGAGATAAAAATTAATATTTAATTTTAAAATATAAAAATAAATAATTATTAAATATTTTAAAATGTGTCATAAAAAATAAGTTAAAAAAAATAGACACCAAATTATAAACATCATAAAATTCATTATAAACCAAAGTGTATATGAATAAAATGGAGCGAAAAGAACCGAAAAAAGCTTAAAGTAACTTTTAAAATGTCCCATATTATATTCCATATCTTATCTTAATAATAGCTTTAAATCTTGATTCCCATAGCTTTACAACCTAGTAAAGAAAGGCCTATGTCTATGCCAATTAATCCATTTCTGGAATAACAATGTGAAGAAATATCCTGAGAGTTTGAAGTAATAATATTATCCAATTTCAAAAGAATGCAAAAGTTAATAAATTATATCCCGTTGCACATATTTTGCAACTGTCATTGTTGTACCAATTATTCCATTATGTATAAGCCATGGAACAGTACCAGATTTTGTGCCAACAAGGCCTTTAGATAGCTTGAGATTGCAACTACCATTCAAGAAGTGCTTTAATTTCTTGTATGTGAAAAACTTTGGTATTTGAAATATAGAGAGGCAATTATTAGAGAATATCTTTAATCTTAACACTTTCCGAGAATATCTTTAATCATAACTAAGTAACCAACCAAGAAAAAGAACTTTACAGTTTTACTTTTTTGTTTTCTTTATCAAACAATTTTACTGAAGACTTGAAGTCAAAGGAAAAGGTATGTGTAGTTGTCATTCTCATTTGTGTCACATTTATTGTCCAGGAATATTTCATTTTATGTCACAATTAATTATATTAACAACATGATAGAGGAGGGGGCCAAAAACGAAAAGAGAAGAAAAAGCAATTTCATAGAATTTTCTATTCCAAAAGAACCTTGCCTCTACCAACACACACCATATTTATGACACAAGAAATTAATAGAGAAGTATATGAAATTCAAGATGATTGTATTGTCACAACATAGTAAAGGTACAAGGAAGATTAAATATACATGAAATAAAGATTAGCAGTTCAGAATGATATAGAAGAAAGTATAAGGTTTACAAGTAGAAGCCTCAATTAAGAGGAGTTCATGATTTTTAAGAGAGACTGAACTGCTTTAAAAATGTGCAATGAGAGTATAATGCAACCTTTTTTTTTTCCACCCCAGGATTTGTTTACATCCGTGAGTAACCTCTATGATCTTCATATTGCTCCATGAAATCATCGTTGAACTTCTTGAAACTATCCATAATAGCAGGCATGTCTTCCTCAGCAGGTAAAATGGTTGTCCTCAAATGGAAGACCCTATATGCAAAAAATGTTTGGCACAAATAAAGCATTAGAAAATAAAAATAGGAAACCATTGGTAACAGGTATTTTCTGTGTCCATATTTATCAGTTCATTCAATCAAATGCATGTATTTCTAAACTTTTAAAATAGTTCGTAGCTAGTTCTACTGACGTAGCAATACATAATTGAATGTTTGCGTAAAATACTTTTACATTGAATGTGTTTGATTAAACCCCAATGAATAAACCTAGAAAGAGTTGCTCCATTAATTTTCATTCATGATCATGGAAAAATGATTGTGTATGCCTTTCCTAGTGAACTCAGAAACGGATCCTCTGATATGAAAATTTTACTTGATAGGATCATTTATTAAAGTTCGCCATCGATTAGATTCCATGGGTCCTATACTAGGCCTCACCTTCCTCATCAATGGTAAAAGTCATGTGAGATATTTACATGAATGGATCAATTCCCATCAATTTTTTCAATGCATAACAGCAATACAGAGTAGGCATGTAGGATCACTTCATAAAAATTGGAATTAATTCTAAATAAGGGATGAATATGAGAAAAACGAATGGATATGTTATGTACCCTTCTTTCTGTCCAAATCCTGAACCAGGAACAGTGGATATGCCAGTGGCTTCCAAAAGCTTTAGACAGTAGAACACATCTGGAACCTTTCCAGCCTGTTTAGCAGCCTCTATAGCTCTTGGCGGCAACCGAATTTGAGGGAATGAATACATTGCACCTGAACAAAACTCCTCGCATTACTAATAAGCTAAGACAACCATAGGTTGAAGAAGAAACATGCAACAAGGAACACTATCATTTATACCTTCTGTGAAATTACAAACAACATTTCTGCAGCTGTTGAATCCATCAGTCATGATCCTTGCTCTTCTCCTCAACGATTCGAGTATTCCTTTGCTGCATATCATAGATATTTGTCAATTCACTACATCAAAATTTAATATTTAGCAGATTATTCTTGCCAATACTACCTTTCCCTAACAAATTGGTCATAAGAAATATCTCCTGGTTTAGGTGGATTGACCATAAGCCCCATCTGCAGTGAGAGGGAAAGGAGATAGATATTCAATAGTCAACTATTACAGAAAGAAAAGAGTCAAACTTAAAATATCACAAAAATATTCAGCACTCACAAATATTTGTGCTGGAACATTAGGACTGAGTGATATCGATGCAACTTTATAGATCTGATCAACTGTCTGCAACAAAGAGCGATAATCATAGTAAATCATCAGTGATGTAGCAATATCATATTGTAACAATGACATCTCGATATACATATCCCAAATTTGGTAGAATCCAAGCTTGAAACTCAAATATTTCAAGGAAATGTAGTAATGTTTAATATAATAGACAAACCTCGGGAGGAATGTTGGTCATTTCGAAATATCCTCCACGCTGTCCACATTCACCCCAATATCCTTTAGACACAGTGTGAAAAGAAATAAGCTGGACTTCCTTGCTTAAAGGAGGGCCTATGTCCATCAGAACCTTATTATGTAAAGAAATATTAACGTTAGATCAAGTTAACGATTGATGCAAAAACATTAGATCAGAGGAACAGCAAACAGCAAAGTATACCTTTTTGGCACTAACGAAGGGTCGTTCATCCTGATATATATTCTGCTGGTAAACCTCATCTCCAAGCAAGACTAAATTTTCTTCAAAACAAAATTGCAAAACCTCTCTTAGATTAGCTTCACTAAGGCATTGTCCAGTAGGATTTCCAGGATTTATGATCACCATTGCTTTAACCTGATCAAATTTCAAAGTATCATAATTTTGTTGCTTCCGTCAAAGAACAATGGATACGAGATTTTGACAAATGATAAAGAACTTATCAGAAAGATGCTGAGTTTTAATCAATATAGCAGCTACTAATTCATCATAGATTATTCCATCTCTGGCACAAAAAGAATCTTCCTATTATAACTACATCCAGGAAGATTCTTTTTCATTCATCCGTTGGATGAGGCAACCAGCCAAGTTAGTGGTGGTTGTCACCATAACAAGGGACGGGAACAAGAAAAGTATCGACAAAATACGGTTTCAGTTCAAGAAAGTTCATTCTCTTTAGATTGTTTACTATCCTCTTCATTCAAGCCTATGAGCATCTGGATTCATTATGAGTTTAATCTAGATTCTAGAAACATAGTGGAAAAATACCACATTAGAAACGCCAGGACACTTACAGTTATTCCTTTATAGCGAGCCTGGTTAACCGACTGACGAAGTTCATTGATATCTAGACCCCAGTTTGCAGTCTCTTCTAGGTAGTATGGAACAAGAGAACCACCAAGGAGAGCAATTGTTGCTGAATAGAGCGGGTATTGTGGGACTGGAACCAAAATCTGGCAATAGGAAGTGTTACGCAATACTAAAAAAATGGCAATGGATATAGATATCTGAAGTAATATAACGATAAAAAGACTGTATTACCCCATCCCCTTGACCTCCAATTATAGTTTGTAAGATCTGCATCACACCCTTGCTAGCACCATCAGTGAGATAAATAAGCTCTGGGTCACTGTGAATGGAGCAACAAGCAATTAACATCTTCATTAATCGACTTCGAAATTTAGCTTGAAAGCCTTACCATGACGAAAGACAGGATAACAAATGACTGAGTAAAAGTATGGAGGATAAATAAATACCTGGGGTAACCATCTCGCCTTTGTATGAACTCTGCCACTTCCTTCCGTACTCCTGGAATGCCGCGGGAGTCGCTGTAAGCACCTAAAATATACCATTACGGCAGTCAGTTACTGGAGATTCTAATATATAGAAAAATCTTTAATCCTCTGTTATAATGAGACGAATCGGTGAACACCAAATTAGGATAGTAAGATGTGTAAGTTAGAACGTCAAAACAGCAATAAATATCTGCAAGATAAGAAGTGCCTACTAGTTCTGAAAACTTTCTAAGACTGTTGGAAGCAATTAGTACAGTTTGATCTTTATTTATAAAGGAAATCCCATTGGCAAAAGGTTCCTTAGAAAAGCAATTAAAGAGATTTCAGCTGGTTGGTGGCATTGTTTCAGCAATTTAGTCTTTAGTTCCAGGCAGTAGCTTACAGTTTAAGCTTTCTATAGCAAATGCTTAAATAATCGATGGTATCATAACATAAGATGCAAAGCACTACATCAAAAACGAAACAAATTGTTCATTTAAGTTGGTTTACATATCAATACCTAAACCACCGCCAGTCATTGACAGATAATGTTTGGCTTTTGCAATTGCATCAGCAGGGAATAACAGACCAACATTAGGATCATCAAGTAGGAATGGTGCCTGGCACAAAGCAACCACCTGCAATAGAAAAATTTCAGATGTTTAGCATAATCAACAGTTAAAAATAGCTTAGACTTCACATTGGATCAGTTAAAAGTAGAATTATGATAGTTATGCTGAACCTGGCGGGGGAAGCTCAGTGGTTTCTGTCCCAAAGCATGTGGGTTGCCAACATTGGTGAATATAATCTGTCATCAATTGAAAATAAGTCAGTATAAATATTACATGAATCCAAATATCTTTTGAGCAACCAACTTTGCTACAAAGAAAGTAATCAGTAATCATAATTAAGGTATTGATAATTGTGAAAAACATATACTCTCACGGTTCGGAATTGATTTGCACATATATAAACTGATTTAATTTCAAAAAGTTCTACAAACATGAACGATTGCCAACTTGGCGCAGGTAAGACATGTCCTATAGCTTCAAGAAGGACAACATGTATGAAACAACTGCATATTATCGAAGTTGCTCACACTTATGTATACATCTAAAACATATCAGGATACCTGAACAAGCTGCTAAAGCAGAATTTATTGTCTTACTTAATAGATTGTATTCATCCTGTAGGAAACTATATATTCCTTTATACTGTCAAATCGAAGACGAGTTTGATGAAATGAATTCGATGATCATGGACAATTTCTCCTTCTCCAACCATTGAGGGCCCGTTTGGGAAGCTTCAAAAGTTACTTTTTTTGAGTTTTTAACTTATGAAAAGTGGTAGTATTAATGTCTCGTGCAGTTTTCAAAACCAAAGTGTAGCTTTCTAAAAAGCTATTTAAGTGCTTATAGAAAAGTTAAAAAAAAAACTTCTCTCATAATAAAATTGTTTTTATCACATTTCTTTCAAAATAAGCATTTTTAAAGCTAAAAAACCAAACACACAATAACTTATTTATAAGCTACTTTCAATATAAGCATTTATTGTTTAAGCTATTTTTTAAAAGGAACTTAATTAAGCTTAATCCAAGGCAAACAAATAACTGTCTCCATACATAGGCTGGACAAGAAATCCTATTTTACCTTTTTGCCCTCCTTCTGAAGCTCAGAAGCTCGAAGGTATAATTCACCTCTGACAGCATATTGACTCTTCTTCACGTTTTCATTTATAGACTCATAGTCTAAGGGCTTTGGTGGCATGTTGAAGCAGAAAACTTCTTACAGATATATCTGCATAATAATAACAATAACAATTAAAAAAAATTATCAACAAATTAAACCATTTATCTACCAGGGTAGCTCATATAACGAAAAGGAAAAAGACTGAGAAACTCCATGATTCTTGGAATTAAGCAGCACAAAAAATACAGTATGAAATTATTTTAATTTTCGTAAAGTGATGCCGGTAGTGGCCACTGCACTCTAAATTGATTCTTGAATAACAGACCTCAAGCTAACCAGTGAAGAAAATGTTGAAAAGCAAAGAATAGAGCCCCAATATTATTACTTACTAGACTTTGGTTTCTTGGCCATAACTTCATCAAAGAAAAATGCTTAATAGTTAGATGAAACAAGTTAATAGAATCATTCACAGATATATCATGGTTCTAATTTATGATATGATAACTCATTTATTCATCCAATATGCCACATGGAACACACATCGTCAAATGCAGCGTCAACAAATTTGCCCAAAAGAGAAAAAAAAAAAAAGGATCCCACGTCCAATTTGTGAAAATGACATTGGAAATTCTGAACATATAAAATATAAAATTGAATGATTACAAAGGAACTACAGAGGCCAGTGGACAACGGTAAGATACATAACAATAATAACATACTATCAATCGTTCAAAGAAAACCCAGTTAAACACAAGAATAAGAAGAATTAGAATAATGGAATCAAGTATCATTTCAAGTGACACAAACCCAGTTAACCCAAAAGGAAAAAGATTCAATTTTTAACTTGTAATTGCAAGTGGGTAGTGTAGAAAGATCGGAATCGATAGAAGTAATACCTGTAAAAAGTGGTATGAACTATGAAGCTTCACTTTGGGGAACCGAAGAGAGTTTGTGGACTGAGAAGAAGAAGAATAAACGAGTCTAAGCGTAGATACCACCCAGGCTTTAGTGTGAAAGTGCTAAGTGTCAAATACAAAACTCGTTCTCAATGTTATACGTGTCTGACAAATCAATAGTGTAAGGTGTTATTTTTTTTTATTAATATTATTTTGTCTGATGCGGAAAAAAGAAGTATGTGGCAGTGGCAGTTAGTTAAACGCTATGGCAGAAGCAGAGCCACTGAAAAAAAGAGGAAAATGTAGGAAACGGATTAATATTGAAAAGTCGAAGGGATAATGGCTTTGCATGAATTGTGGTGTTGGTGAAGATAACAGTGGCTATGGAATTTTGTTGGTGAATGGTGAGGTCTCTGCTTGTGCTTCAAAAATACACATGTGTCTTTGTCATTGTCATTTCTGTCGCACTCTAATCTCACTTGCTAGCAAGAGTGGTTCATCTTTGTTTGTCTTGGATTTTCCTTCCGTTTTGATTCAGCATATGTTGATCTCTCTCAAAAGGACTGAACGCTTTCATGAAATAGAGCAAAAACAATTTGGAGAAGTAGCTTGGTTTCGTAATAAAAATGCAGGAAAAGATAGAAAATCAATAGGGTATTAGCCAACTTTAGTGTGGGCAATAATAAAAAATTCAATAACATAAAACATCTCACATCCTCATCGAAACCTAATTTTATTTTCATTTTTTACTGTTAGTCACAGTAAATTTGAACCAAAAAAAAAAGAAAAATAAGTGCACAATTATCTTTTTCTCTTCTACTCCCACTTATGTCGTTATGCTACCTCCAAACGATGCGATTATTCTATGTCGTAGCAAAAAGTTGCGGTTTATAACACTTTTATTATCAGAATATCATGCTTTTATCTTTGTCATTTTGATAATGAGAATATTACGACGACCTCAATATTGTTTTTTTTTTAAAAAAACCGAAAAAAAATTTTTTTTTACAAACATACATATATATATATATATATATATATATAAAACTTTTTATACAAGTAACTTACAAATATCATTACAACTCATATCTCTCTTACAAAAATGTAATAATAAAGATGAGGGAAAACTATAACAAATATGTATACAATAATATAGAACGCAGTCAGATGTGTAGAAAGAACTCCTTAAACTCTTCGTTCATCCTGAAAAGGAAAATCTATAGCGGGTGAGAACATCATCCTTTACAGAATTCTCGGTAAAGGATTTTTAAGAATTGTCATAAGAGAATACGTATAAATAAAAGATTTGATTTCAACTGTAGTAATTATTGTTTGTCTTATGAATCTATTCAAAACATTAACAATTTATTATTATTCAAAGTTCACTTCTTTAGTTATAAGAATTTCAAAACTCAATTAATATTTCATAACCTAGTCAATTAGAGCCTCCAGCCAAACATATAATCAAATCTTATTACAGTCTCCGTTCCAAATCAAACTAACTCGGCCTCCAACCCAAATCAAGTCAAAACACGGTTTCTGACCCAACTTAAATCAGATCACCATCAAAACTCAATCTCAAAATAAAATCAATACCAGCATCAAACGATATAAGGCAATCACAATCAGGGAACAATTACTGCCAGTGCCACATCAGGAACAATCCTCAGCATCATCACCGCCAGTATGAGGGATCTCTCAGTTGCTCAAGCCCAGATAAAACAATACAAGGAATACACAAACAGAGAGGACAGTTAAGGCAATTAGTTCAATTAGCATATAAGTACAGTTATTCAATTAGGCAAGTCAAATACAAGATGACACCCAAACAATGCACATAAATACAATGATACATGCCTACCTTATGACCAATGAGATCATTTGTCGGTTATACAGCCAGACTCGACGTGTTCGGTAGCTAACCTAGATATTGTCTCTCAATACGAAGGAAATCATCAACCTTGCAGGAGGGGATCCTCAATCTCCCAAAGACTGTAATGTAACGATAGAGAATTCTCAATCTAACTCGTTTACACCATAGCCAGAAATTGAATTGAAGAAAATCCTCAACCTTCTCCAATCAATTCACCGATGTAGCAAGAGAGGAATCCTCAACCCCACTTGCCCACCGTAACAAAAGAGGGAATCCTCAACCTTAACTAGTCTATCCGCGAGCAGGATCAAACCACCATCTTCACAACATCAATCCAAATATCATTTCATCAAACATAATTTTAATCATAACCAAAAATCGAATTAATAATACAGAATCGGATCGAAAAGAATCCTCAACCTTCTATCCAACTCCCTGGTGCGACAAGAGAGAGAATTCTCAACCTCAATCTTGTCCACCATAACAAATGAGAGAATCCTCAACCTCAACTTGTATAACGTAGCAAGAGAGAGAATCCTCAATCTCAACTTTCCCAGTCACTTCAATGGCAATATACATTTAGTTTACCGCATGCCAAGAATCATTTTTTCTCAAATCATTTTCCTTAAAACCAAAACCAATTTTTATAACGTTTTCCGAAATTTTGAAAACAATGTCACTCTAAACTCGTTCTCTCTCATAAAACTCATATTTACTCAACCAAAATATCTCAAACTCGATTGAAGTTTGTACGTGACTAATGGTATATTCCAATTCAATCGATTGGAATGTGATGTAAATAAGTTTTTTCTGCATTCAATCTATTGGTAAGATAATTCAATCGGTTGAATTTTGAATTGTGCTATATATTAAACCTGGTAACCATGCGTATTCAGACTCTCTCCCTGTTTTAAAACATAACATCACCATTTTTGCACCTCTCTTCTCTCTCTAAATCCAGAAAGCTTCTCTCTTCTTCTTCTCCAATCTCACCAACATCCACTCCAAACTACATACATATTATTAATCCTCATCCAAATTCTTACAAAACCCACCGAACCAATATCCCCAAAATGGCCAAAACTAAGAACGCCAAAAGAGCTAGGATTGAGGGTGAAAGTTATGCATATGCCAGACTAGTTGTTTCATCCCATTACATGGCAAGGTGGCTGCCGTCTCCGAGGACATTGAACAACTATGTGGAGAAGTTTGAGTCAAGGGCAATTGTTTCTCCCAGGTACACAACAGTCGAATTCATTCATGATAGACATTATAATTTGGTCTGGAATACTTTGCAAACACAGCACTTGACTGATTTTGTGCAAACTAAGGATGATTATTATCCGCACTTGGTTATGGCTGTTTATAGTACTTTAAATTATGTTGTTCCTGAAACTGATGAAGAGGATGAGGAAGTAATGCCGCTGATTGAGTTTGATTTAGGGTCACGGCATTATAGAGTTACTTTGGAATAATTAGCTGAACAATGGAATTTAGTTTATCATGGGGTAAAATTTATTGGAGGTATTGCGCCAGATGAGGAATGGGGTGAATATAATAGATTAGTTGGTTTGCAGAGTTTGTAGTATGAGAATTCACATATGGACGCTAGAGGTAATATAAGTTACAGTGGTTTGGGTAATGAGCAGCATATATTGATGTATTTGTTTTTATACATGTTGATTCCAAAAAAACATAATCATGAAATCTTGTTTAACGAAGATATTCTAGTGCTTTGGGCTATGGTGATTGGAAAGGAGATAAACTGGCCTTATTTTATGATTCATTATATGCTTGAAATGAAGAAAGGAAAATCAAGTGTTGGTTTAGGATATACTTGCCAATGGACCAAGATTTTCAAATGGCTTGGAATTGACTTGAGTGAAGAGAAAAGTATTGTCTTGAGTAATGTAGCCAAGATTGATGACAACACTCTAAGACAGATGGGAAGAGATCCGAATGCACAAGAACCTCAGATCCAAGGACAACCACAAGAGCCTGAGGTGCAAGCACAATCCCAGGAACCTCCATCACCACCGCCTCCTTCGCCAACAATGCGAGATTTGATGGATGAATTACAAAGCATAAGATTATATATGGAAGGGCAATTTGCTGATATGAGGCAGCATCAAGATAGGCAAATTAAAGCTATCAATCGTCAAGGAGAAGCAATTGATCTTCTATACATTAATCTAGGCATCACAAACCCAAGGGACATCATCCCAAGGCCTAGACCATGAAAAAAATGTGTCGAAGAATGAAGAAAATATGTTTCAGGGTCTTGAAATTGTTTCAGTTGTTCTTGAAATCAATTGATATGCATTCAATCGATTGAATTAGGAAATCAATCGATTGAAGAATGCTTGCAATTAGGAGTTTGTATGCATTCAATCAATTGTTTTGTTAGTGAAATCGATTGATGTATCGTCAATTGCTGATTTAATCGATTGTTTTGTTAGTACAATCGATTGAATTATCCTCAATTACTGATTCAATCGATTGTTTTGTTAGTATAATCGATTGAAGTATCACAATTACTGATTCAATCAATTGTTTTGTTAATGAAATCGATTGAAATATTTAAAATATTTTGTTTCAATCGATTGGTAAGTGTTTGAACACGTATAGTGCTATTCAATTAGTTTAATTAATTATTAGTGATCTGTCTAATCTTATTATTATTATTATTATTATTATTATTATTATTATTATTATTATTATTATTATTATTATTATTATTTGAGTATTTATCTACTTAAAACTAATTATAGATAAGATATAATCATATGAATTAATAAAATTTACTTTGTTAAATTATAAAATAAAAATCAAGATAAAATTCAATTTGTATTTTGATTTTAACCAAAAGATAAGATAACATAAAATTTTTTAGAATTGTTCACTTAATTTAAAAGTTTTAAAAAAGATAGAATTAAAATTTGATTATCTTTATTGGGTGTATATATATATATATATATATGCTCACTCCGACTAATTTTTTATACTTTGACAAACTATTTTAAGTATTTGCCTTTCAATAAAATTTACTCATACAATATTCTTCAGTTGATAATAATCATCGATATTCTTCTTAAAGAAGATTTAGTCCCCAATGATGCATGTAATACATAGAATATGTCACTGGCTACAGACTGTGATCTTATCACACTTGATTTTGGTGATTAAATTGGAACTACAATTCCTAATGCTAAGGTAAGATGTAATGGGCTTTTAATTTTTAGTAGAATATATTATGAGTAATTTAATTTATTATGTTTTCTTTCTACGGGATAACTTTGTTATCAATGACGATGTTATTCAAAACAAGGATCTAAATAAAAGTGAAAAATTGTCTAGTAAAGTGGAAGAGGTCCCCTTAACATGCAGGTAATTTAATTTGATAAATAGTAATACAATTTATATTATGTAATAAATTTTATATATTATAAACATTTTTAGGCTATTAGTTGTGATTAGAGATATCTTTATCTTATTCCATTGACAATCTCAGCAGAACAATCATCACTCTTTTTGTATTTTTATATTTATATGAAATTATTTTACCTAAAATGTTTGCAGTCAATGAGAGTTATAAACATGGCCTGGGACAAAAAAATTGATAAAATCCTTGAATCTGTAAGCCGCATTGAGACAATGATATCACAACTAAGTCTGAACAATGATTTTGAGATTTCAACTAAATTTTCTTCACAAAAGACACGTCTATTCTCAAATAGGTTGAAGGCTAAGAGTTCGAATATTGATATTCATACTGCTATATCAGATGATGAGGATGATCTTATTGAACTGGACAAAAGGACTTTCACTCACGATGATGCGTTCAACATCAAAATCAATATGGACAAACTAGTATCCCCAACTATAAGAGTCGCAACGAAAAAGAAAAATATATCAAAGGTATATGCATGTGTAGTAAAATTCATGCATCATATTTTTTACTAGTATATTCCTAACATGATAATAAGTGTTTATTGACCTATTATTTTTCTTAGGGTAAGACTATTATGGGGACACAGAAAAAATTACTGTTCACTCCCCGGCCAAAGTTAGAAAGCCAAAGATTGAGCCCAAATTATTCAATAAATCTAAGGCGTCTTATGCACTGAGCCAACCCACAAAAGACTATAGAAGACCTATTTATTTCTTTTCCATCACTAACGTAATTACCTCTTAAGCACCAATCTTTAATTATCTAATTTGTTATGAGTAGTGCTAATTAACCATCTAGTCTACAATGAGTATTGCTAATACTCTTGTGTTAAACCTTGTAGTCAATGAAGTGTAAATTTATGTCAACTCTACGCATATGTATTTTCAGCCTCGCTAGATCTATCATAAGTTATTTTGATATTATCCGTCTTGTCAATCAATGAGGACCCATCTAATGTGTTTTGGTTTTTAATTGAAACAGTGAAGAACTTGTGGTAACAGACACAATCAAAGCTACTAGATAAGATTTTGATCATTTTCTACCTGACAGACCCATTACGGATAAGGTACACAAATCATCTATTAATTAATTTACATTTGATTTTTCGCACAATTTAGTAATATATTTGGATTATAGTTCAGATTCTTGAATTAGTGGCAATGAGATGCACCGATGAGCAATCTGATGTAAGTTTCAAGAAAACATGGCAACTTTCACCGAAATTTGTGGTATGTTTTATAACACCTAACAAGATAATTTTACTGATTATAAGTTATAAATGTAATGCTGATAAAGAACCATGATTTATCATGTAGTAATAGTTATATGAATGCATTAATGTTTTTAGGTGGATGTCTTCAGCAAGATACATTTAGAGCAAAAGATGAAACACTATATATAAAAATTTATGCAATCTACTACTGATTTAAAATTTGTAAGATTTTTTTTGGATATTGTTTGTTGAATATAATTTTTCCTTATCAACATACATAACACACGGGCAAATTTTATGGTCTAGATATATGTTCCTATCAAGAGGATGACCATTGGTATCTAATGGTAATCTCGGTTGATGATCGTATAATCTATCACTTGGACACCCATTTTAATGATGACAGAATTCACTATCGTAAACGTGTTATCAAGACCTTAGTAAGGCCATAAAAAATTTTTATAAGCTTATTTGCTTTGGATTTTTTGTTTCTATTATTTAACTAGTTAATTGAAATTAGGCAAACATACTGTAGCAAAGCATCATGTCAAACTTTTACAAAGATGATAACATTCAAGAGTAAAATAAACAATTTCATAACTACAAAATTATAAGGCTAAAAGATATACCTCAATGTAGTTTAAGCTGGAATTCTGCAACTTGGGTAATAAAATGGATGGATATGACTTTTGAGTTTAAATCAAAGGACAACAATAAGGTGAGAAGCTTTTACAAATCTATAACATTTATACTCTATTTTTTTTGTACTAATTCATAATAAATAAATTGCAACTTGAGGATCATGATATTCGCATGATAACCGCCGTGCATTTATTCAGGAGTCGGATCAACCAAGAGAAGTCCCGAATTATAGCGTCGGCCAATAAGTTTTGGAATATGCACACAAATCATGAGATGTAAAGATAATAGTAGTTACTTTGATAAATTACAATACTTTGATTATTGATTATTTATTTATTAGGTTTGGTGGATGTACTTCTTTAGTTATTTTAGAATGACTTCTTAAATAGATATTTTTTATTTTGTAGCTTTTACAATTTCACTCTATTTTTATGCATTATATAGATATCTTACTTTAACAAAACTCATATTTTTATGATGAAGTAATGTCATTTTTATTTATTATTTCAGCAACAATGCCATACAAATATTATGTATGGTGAATTATATTTTACTTTATACAAATAATTTACTTTGATGATAAAATCCCATATTTTAATTTGTGTGCATTCTATTTTTATGTTTTCATATATTCAAGATTTGAACTAGTATGATAAATAATTTTTCACTTCCCAAAAGATTTTTTTCTTTAAATTCTCTTCCTTATTTATATTTGTGAGGCGTACGTTAAACTTATTCAGGTCCAAAATAAAAAAAAATTTCATTAATAAGGATTTTTAAAAATCTATTAACCGATACTATAATATTCTTGATGCAAATGTGATGAAATTGTTAATTACAAACTAACAAATTTAATTAGAAGTATTTATTACAATGGCTTATGTTAACCATTCAAATATCAAAAGTAGTTGTAGAATACAAGTTTACTAAGACCATTGTATTTAATTATCATACTCAAACAATTTTTTTGCCTCGAATCCTGTAATTGACACTGAGCGTATTCCTTTGATATTTGATTAATCTGTATAATAAAACTCAGAAGTGAAAATAGGAGAAGAATAAAAAAATTGAGTGAGAAAAAAAATGAAAAATATTTTATTTAATATAACAAACAATATATTTCTTTCATTTCCATCCAATGAGAAATATATGTGGTTTTACTTAAATTACAATTGTATTATTTTATTTAACAAAAATTATTAGGTGAATTTTAACAACAATTATAAAATGATATAAATTTGTAGTTTTGAATTAATTTTCTCAACAACGAAATAATTCTAATAATTTGCAAATATATATAATTTTGAATAATTACAGCTCAATGAAAATTCTGGTTGAAACCTTTCATATTGCCTTAAGTTGAAGATTTCTAGCACCTTCAACTTTGCTCATCTGCAACTACTTAAAGCTAAAGAAGAGAAGAACAAAAAATATGTCTTCTGTCTCAAAGTCTCACTTGTCCAAACCATTAATCCATGTAAAATTTTGCCGTCTCATTTAGTCCTTCGGCATCCTATAAACAATAATAGCTCAGTGAACTTGAGTTTGACATCATCTGAGGGAGAAAGAAACTCTTTTCGAGTGTTTGACATAGAACAACATACCACAATGAAGTCATTTTTTGCACCCAAAACTAGGACATCGACAGGGCAGTTTGGCGCCGAAGGAACCGGAAGTGATGCATTCAGCTTTCTTAAATCAAAGAATGACAATCTCGAACTTTCTTTCATTAGCTCCTGATATCTGAAATGCAAACACAAACCAAGCTAAAGGCATGATAGTGATACTCAATATGAATAGACCATTTGATATTTCACAGAAAAATGCATACTCTTGTTAAGGGGGTTTATAAGTTTAGTTTCTAGACTTATCTATTTGAATTAAACCAAATAAAGTCATAGCTATGGTAGACTAGTGTGCTTTACTTCTTTAAAAAATCATGGATTCTGTAATTCTATGGTTCCATGCAACATAACTTAAGTTTTTATCCATGTTCTTCTGATATCAAATTTCAATTGACATGATCATAAACAAACCTTTTAACAATATGATCCTCCATTGTGGCTGAGAAAAATGTCTCTCTACAAAGAGGAAGAGATGTTTGAAAAGCTTTTACTGCCAAGCTGCATGTCACCTGCGACCAGGTCAATGGATATATACATATAAGAAGGTAAATATAGAAGAATCACATTCTTGAGAAAGTCTGTTCAAAATACCTTGAAGGCAGCAATTGGCTTGGTAAAGAGATATCGCCAGACAAGACCACTAACAAAAATAAAAAAGAATTCTCAACAAGTGAAATCACAATTGAGTTAGGCTACAATCACTTTATTCAAAAGTAATGGTAACACACTAGTGATCTTAGTTACTAACCTGTTACCAGAAGGAGGCACAGAGCAGACAAGGATAGCTCCTCTAAGCTTTGGATTTGTATTTTGTATTAGTAAAATCAAAATCAATCAGATGAAAATCTTCAAGAAAAGTAGGTATCTAAGACTAAAATGATATATATGATATTCATATGATGGGGGAATTAGTAATATACTGGTACCTTAATTAACTATAAAAACATGTAGCAGAATCAGAAGGAAATTGGAAAGTACCTTCATGGTTGTTGCTTCCCAAAGAGGAGATATAATACTGAATGATAAGTACTCCAAATGAATGTGCATTCAAGATAGGTGGTGACTGAACCTTATGATGGACGAAATTTGCAATATCTCTTACATGCGTCTACTGCAGAATCAAGTGCATGCAGGAAATTAAAGACAATAATTATTCAACAATTATTGTTATAAATAAATACCTAGAAGATAGAAGCTAGACCAAAGCATATTCTTATCAAGAGGGAGAGCAGCACTGACCGGTGGAACAAAGATGGCGCTGGCAACGGTGGAACAGAGCTTCGCGACGGAGGCAGGAGGCTCGCCCGGCTACTGTGTTTCCACTGCAGAATTGTTAGCTGCACGAGCAGGAGTGAGGGAGTGAGCTTCGAAGGTCCAACTTGCGATGCGGTAGGAGAAGTCCAGAGGCTGAATGGAAGTGAGGGAGTGAGTGAGCTGGCGTTGAGAGGAACGATGAGCTCGAAGCTGATGGGAGGGAGGGAGTGTATGCTGCTGTTGTTGCGCCGTTGTAGTGAGTTAGGGTTGCTGCGTTGGTAATGGTAAGGGTATTAGTGGATCAGCACACAAATTGGTTTTTGGCCGATTTAACGGTTCAATTCCGATTTTCTATTTTTGTGGTTTTAATATATAACCGAATCGTAATTTATATCAATTCGCGGTTCGACCGATTTGTCGATGCCAATGGATTCAATAAAATTTTTATTAACAATAATCCATATAAATTAATAACTCTATGAATTAAATAAATCATTAATTTGTTTATTGTCTAACCAAGATTTATTTGACAATCATTTCAACTAAAAATATAAGTATGAATATTGGAAGAATATAGAAAATTTTATTAATATAGTAAAAAAAATTAAACACGAATATATAAGTGATTCTCTACGCAAAAATATTAAGTTCAGGAAGGTTGCTAATTATCACTATCTAAACCAGGAGTCGGTTTGGTATACATGTTGCCGTTATCTGAACCATTAGCTTCATCTTCCATAACGTTGTTGTCAATGTTCTTTTGCCAAGGACATGTTGTCTTCTTATGTCCTTCCATTTAAAAAACACTACAACGTTGCCGCTTCTTCTTAGATGATTGTCCTGAGCCTATATCGATTTGATGTACATACGAATTCCTACTTTTAGCTACACCTGACTGAGGTTGCGTAGTGCCTTCGTCTGCAATCTTGTAAGATGAATACAACCCCATAATAATGTCACGTGTCTCTTCAAATCTCTATGGGACTTTAGCAGCAACAGCAGCCAATTGTTTAGAAAATTTCATCAAGTCACTTTGACGACTAATAACAACAGCATCCCTGGTGAACCCACTTGCATCATTGAGTGCTGATTTCACCGTCTTTGTCCATCTATCCAACACTAATGATGGGGGGATCACACAAATGTCTTTGTCAACCAGAACTTTCACAATACGTTCACAAGGAATTCCAAATGACTCCATTCTTAAACAGGAACACATGATAATTTCTTCTTGACAAAATTCAACAGTCCACAGAAAATCAGGCCTCCCATGCTTACACACAATGTACTTTGAGCAATCATTGTTATTCTCTATGTTTAGCACCCGCATTGATCCAGCTCTAGAAAGAAATGACATAAATAATAGAAATATCTCATGAGTGTATACCTCAGCAACAAATCTCTCTAGCAGCTCTATACAAGTCTGCATGATGGGCACCCCACATGTAGATTCATAATCAGCATTAAATTCTTTAAAGCGCAAGTGTGCAACACACCTTTGAAAATGCTCTACAAAACTTGTCAAATCATACTGCAACCCCACATACCTTGTCACAACTGAGTGTAAACCTTCACATCTTGAGGTAGTTCTAAAGCCAGCAAAAAACTTACCTCTTATATATGCAGTAGCCCACATATGCTTCTCTTCATACATGTTATTCACCCACGGCTTATCCTCAAGACCAAATTCTTCAATAAGTTGAACCCACTTACGCTTAAACACAGGAATCTCATAGTCTCCTAACATGATTTTTCTGAATTTAAATGTAAACGATGGATTTTCAACATTGCTAGTCGCATTTCGAATAAGGTGCCAATCGCATAATCTATGTCTGACTTCGGAAAATACATCTCTTATTGCATTCCTAATCGCCATGGCCCATCAGTTATTATTGAGGTCGGGGTCTTACCCTTCATGGCAAACATGAGCTGACACAGGAGCCAAATATATGTATCAGTAGTTTCATCCACAATTAACGCAGCAGCAAAAATAATTGTTTGGTTGTGGTGGTTAACCCTGCTGAATATGACTAATGGAAAACTATACTTGTTCTTCTTGTATGTAGCATCAAAAGCAATGACATCTCCGAAGAGTTGGTAGTCTAGTTGGCTAATCCCATCAGACTAGAACAAGTTACGTAACAAACCTCTTGAATCATGACACGCCTTGAAATATAATTGTGGATCCTTCAACCGCATATTCTCCAACTTCTTCAACATTCGTACTACATCACCAGGAACTTGACGCCTTTGCCTAGCAATCTCATTGTACATATCTCTAGGACCATAGCCGACAAATTTATACCCGTCTGCTTAACTAGCTAGAAGACCAAATATCTGTGAAATGCTAATCCGGGACTTTAGCATGTTCATCATTTGCATAATATATGTCTCTATCATTTTTCTGTGGGCAGGCAACATAGCACTAAATTGTGTATCCAATAGATCATGGTTATGTTCATCAAAGAAATAAAAGATATGCCACATTCTAGTTTTAGGTACAAATTTAACATCCATTCGGGTTTCACACCCACTTCTTGTTTCAAATTTAGGCTCTTTCTTCCTTTTTTCCATCGTGTAATATTTCTTCTCCTTGAATCCTTGCCTATGATATACAAACTTTTGTTTGTAAATCTCGCCAATACTATTCTTAAAAGTCTTACTCTTCCTTGCACTAAACTCCTTCGACTTTGAGTACTTCAGATAAAAATCAAATGCAAGCTGCAAAGTAGAAAAGTGATATTTACCAATTTTCTCCGCACAATTTTCACTAAAATTCAAAGTTGTAATGTCTTGCACGGAGTCAACCACATAAGCAGCTTCAAGAGTATCTTCTGACGGATCAGATTCAGAAAAATACGCTCCCTCAATAAATTCATCTCCAAAATCTTATTCAAATTCATTCTGTTCATCTATCATATCTTGGTCACAAACTAGCTCTTCTTGTTGGTTAATGTCATCATCCTCCTGGTATTGCTCATCCATCTCAGTGTCCGTAAATATATCTGACATCTTAAAAATGTCCAATGAAAAAAAAATTCAGTACACTCCGTCTTATAACATTACAAAAAATAAATAGCTTCTAATATTGCTACTTTGCTAGCTAATTAATAATAAAAAATAATAAAATTTATTTACATTTTAGTATTTTTCAATTTCTGTGAATTATTAAAAGATAAAAAAAATTTTCATTACACAATCAATTTCACGAATAAAGTATCGAAACAAAGAATTGCAAAATTAGAGATTCTATTCACTAAACTTGATTTTGTAATCAAAATGGTGGATTGTTTTCTGAACACTATAATGAAAAAGTTGATTGGACCTTTGCTGATTGTTGCAACTGTGATTATCAATTAGTAATGAACAAATATTAGATATTAAATAGACAGATAAAGAATGAAGAAAAATTGGATATTAAGTAGATAGATAAAAGAAAAACAATGAAATTTTTGATAATAAAAAAGATTGATATACGATTCCAATTGTGGAATTGAATAATTGGTGATAGATTATTCACCAATTTATAATCTTAATATTAAAGAAAAGATAAGATTAGAGTATCTAAATCAAAATAAAAACTTAAAAATTGAAGATAAAATTTGAAAGATAAGATAGATGAATAATAAGATAATAATTTATAAAAACGATAAGAAAAATGAGAACGGCACGTAGTGCATAATTCAATCGATTGGGTAACACAACAAATCGATTGAATAGGGCAAATCCATATTGCTTTGAAGACTTCAATCGATTGGGCAACACAACCAATCGATTGAATTGTGAGCCTCAAGTTGCTTCGAAGCTTTCATCGATTGTTTATATTACCCAATCAATTGTTAATATGACTAATCGATTGATTTTTGCGAAAATCATACTGCCTTACAATTTCAATCGATTATTTTGTGATAACCTGAAGCTCAATCCAATCGATTGAGTTATGGGAAACCTGAAATTCAATCAATCGATTCTCTTTGAAACACAATTTCACAATGCTCGAGGGATGTAATGGATCAAAAGATAAACTTTTAATTGATTAAGATTGCCAAAAGTTGTTATGATCAATCGAAAATCTAATTCGTTATTATTTTTGTTTGTGATTATTAATAAATTATAAAATAATAATTTATAAAATAAAAAATAATTTTTATAATTAAATAAAATATATGAAATTAATTTATAATTAAAATTAAATAAAAACTATTTAATAATTATTAAAAATTTAAAAAATATATTTTATTATAGGATTATTTAATGGTCAAAAGTTGTGGGACGATCTAATTTTTTGTTAGGGGGTGTCCGCGGATCGAATCGGATCAGATATGACCGAAAATTCGATCCAATCTGCACAATTTTCATCGGATCGGATCGGATATGATATCTGCACTTTTTAGTGCCAGATCCGATCCGCAAATGTGCAAATCGGATCGGATCGGATATCGGATATATCCGTATAATTAAACATTCTCTTTTTAATCATATTTCTATGTAAAAAAATTTAATAAAAATATTTTTTTTTATATTTTAAACTTATTTATTCCTAAAATATTTTTAATCAAACTCTTTCTAAATAACAAAAGTAAAATAATACCATATATGAATAATAATTACTAACTAAAATATACAAACAAGTAAATATAATACTAAACATATATATTTATTTATTTTTAATTATTATTGTGCGGATCTACGGATCCGCCGATCAGATACGCGGATGTAGAACCGATATTCGCAATCCGATCCGCAAAGAGTATAAGATCCGATCCGATAAATTTGCAAATCGAATCTTATCCGTAATTTTCGAATCGGATGCGGATATTTACCGTGGATCTGCGGATACAATACGATCGATGGACACCCCTTTTCTTTGTCACCTAACATTCCTCGGAATTAATTACTTAGGTAGGGTTTGTTTGTAGAGACACGACAGAACATGAACACTGAGACAAAGACAATAGGACAGAGACATTAAAAATTATGTTTTGTGTATCGTGTTTGAAAATTTATAAATATAATTATTTTATTTTTAAATTTATTATTAATATGTAGGAATACATATGGTTAAGATTAACAAAAAAATAAATCTGAGTTTTATTAATTAAAAATTTTGTTTAGGTTAATAAGCCAAATTAATTTTAAATAAAAAATCAATTTTAAAAAAGAATCCGTTTTTACATAAAAAAAATTAGTTTTTTCACATAAAAATCTATTTTTATTTAGAAAATTAATTTTTTTTATCTAAAATTTTATTTTTCTTTTCAAAAAATTAATTTTTTTTAAATTATATAAAATCAATTACAATTTATAAATTATTTTTTAACATTTTAAAATATCAATTTTACCTTTATAATATTTATCTTTTAAAAGTCTCTAAACTAATTATTTTTGTTATTATTTTTATTACAAATCAAATAATATAATATAAGGTTAAAATAATGTTGAAGTAAGAATGATAAGAAAAAAGAAATTATACAGTCCAACAAAATTTTTTATAAAAAGGAGAGAGTACCTGAGAAAAAAAAGAAAGAAAAAGAACGTAGAGATAGAAAAAGAGCATGGAGTAAAAAAAAGTACTTTCTGAGAACAACGCAAAATAGAAAAAATAAGAAGGAGTAACAGTGGAATAATAAAAAATAGCACCATGGACAAAAAAGAAAAAAAATTCATAAAAACAGTCCGTATCTCTCTTCCAAATCCCGTGTCCATCATTGTCTTTCGTAAAAGAGTGGACACAAAAGTATAAAAAACTGTCCCGAAGACAATATGTTCAGTATTCATGTCTTTACTTCCAAACACTTTTTAAGAATTCCATGTTTCTGTGTCCTGTCTCCGAAAACAAACGCTACCTTACTGATTAATATTATTTTTGTTTAGTGCCAAACTCAAACTCCAACTGGCACCTGCCACCAAATAGTGTGCGACTCTAACAAATAGTGTCGGCGATGCAACCGGTGACTGCTGAGAATGGAGGCGCCACCCAGTTTCTTCTTGTCCCAAAACAGATCCCTCACTCTCAAACCCTCCTCTCCCCTTCACTCCCACTTCCTCCTTCCCAATTCCAATAACAACAACAACAAAAACCGCTTCTCTTCCACGTGCGAGATCAAGAGCAACCTCCGCAACTGGTCAATTGAGCACGTGCGGGAAATGAACAAAGACTCTTCCATTCACGGTAACAACAACTCTTCCTCCTCCTCATTTTCTTCTTCGTTGGTCTCTGTCTCCGCTGCTACTTCATCTGAATTCCGCACCAAGAATGCTAAAAAGGTTGTTCTCTTTTTCTGCGACGAGACCAAGTCCCTTGCTCAGAAAATCGCCTCTGAATCTGACTCCATCGAACTCCGCACTATCTCTTGGGGGTTTGTTTCATTTTCTCTGTTTCTCTTTTTTTTTTCTTTTCTTCTTGCCCGTGCTATGTCTTGCCAATATGTGTTTTTGACCAATGTGGTAATGTGTATTGGTTTTTCGTTGACTCTGGACTTTCCCAGTTCAATGTCTCTATGATCCTATTAAGTTGAACTGCAGTTTCGTGATGGAATTGATGTAGTGTGTTGTTCAAATTTCGGAACTTGGAAATGCCCATTAAGAGAGTAATTAGGAGAAACTACAGGACCAACTTTTAGATTGCCAACATTAGACAATTTTAGAGTTTAGTTTTGTAATATAGGATTTAGGGTTAAGAGTTTATGAGTAGGGTATAGAATTTTAATATCAACAAAATAATTTTAAAATAATTAGTTGGACTCACAGCGACATTGAAAATGCAGAAATTTCTGTTAACAATGATGAGTTGACGGGTTTAAGGGAGTAGTTCAATTCACCATTGCCAATTTCCTATTCCCTCTTCTATTATAGGCTTAAACTGTAATTTTACTTAAGATGCTAAAATTATGATCTTGATGTGATGCCTGAGGTTACTGAAACTGTTGCTATGTTACATTGGTATTGTTTGTTCTTTTTTTCCCCTACCTTGTTTGCATTTTGAATACATTTTTTGGGTTTCCACTGAAATGCTTTATATTATGCTTCAGAAAGTTTCCTGATGGTTTTCCCAACATATTCATTCCAAATGCTCAAAGTATTCGTGGACAGCATGTAGCTTTTCTGGCATCGTTCAGTTCTCCAGCAGTGATTTTTGAGCAGATACCTGTTATTTATCAATTGCCGAAACTGTTTATTTCCTCGTTTACCCTTGTCCTTCCGTTCTTCCCTACTGGCACTTCTGAAAGAATGGAAGATGAAGGAGATATTGCTACGGCTTTTACTTTGGCTAGGCTTTTGTCAAATATACCGATTTCTAGGGGAGGACCTACTAGTTTGGTGACATTTGATATTCATGCTTTGCAGGTTCATGCCTTATATTGGTAGAATGAATTCCTTTTTATAGTTGTTGCTGGTTGGTTCATATCTTATTTTCCCTTATTGGTTGATGATTTGCTTCAACACAGGAGAGATTCTACTTTGGCGATAACATTCTACCGTGCTTTGAGAGTGGCATACCATTGCTTAAAAGAAGGCTTCAAGATCTCCCTGATTCTGACAATGTACGGATTTATCTTTATTTCTTCTCCTTTGTGAAAACTTGTGTTCTTTTTGTATATACTGTTCTGGCTTTTCCCCTTTGAGTGATAGAAACTGCAGATCTTGTGCACTTGCAAGTAATCAACCTATCATTTTGAAACTTGCTTCTCATATTTTACCATCAAGTCTTCTCCATATAATTCTGAAAAGAAACATGCTTATATTTCATTTGATGTTAACTGAAAAAGTGAATGAGTAATTGCTTTCATACTATCTTCTTCATTGACAAGTTGGGAATTCATGTATCACAGATATCAATTGCTTTTCCTGATGATGGTGCTTGGAAACGATTTCATAAGCAACTCCAGCATTTTCCAACGGTATTGCTCTAATAATTTTCTCTAACTTAGCAAATGTCATGTGTATCAATCTGGTGCCACATTCAGCATTGCTTCCATCTGTTACCACTTACACAATGCATATGCAGATAGTTTGTGCAAAAGTTAGGGAAGGAGATCAACGGATTGTTCGTATTAAGGAGGGAGATCCGAGTGCTCGGCATGTTGTGATTGTTGATGATTTGGTTCAATCAGGTGGAACTCTAGTAGAATGTCAGGTACAGACATTTATGTAAGAGGATTCATACCTAACATACTACACAAAATCAAAGTCTTATATTATATTATTTATTGTAAGAAAGCTTCTCTATGTTTTATTTCATAACTTGTAAGTTTTTCATCTTTCAGAAAGTTTTGGCAGCTCATGGAGCGGAAAAGATTAGTGCTTATGTAACTCATGGCATTTTTCCAAATAAATCATGGGCACGCTTTGAACATGACAATGGAGGTAGTGCTTCATTTGCATTGCTTTTTTTCATAGATCCATGTTCATTGCCTCTCCTTTGTCATAGAGGAACATAAATTCATATGAAATATTCATGAACTTGTTAATCCATTTCCCTTTATTTATTTGATTTAGTTGAATTTTTCTTGAAAATTTACTGGGTATTATATGGCATTATACTCCATGAACATTCTTTAGTCATGTCACACTTCTCTTCAAGATCCCATCGACTTGAAAAAGTTCAGACATCCAGTCACTTTTCACTTGGTTCATTGACCATATTTCAGCATGAGTTTCTTGTCATTGTGTAGTTTTTTCATTTTGACGTATCAATATATTTACAGCAGATTTTACATTACATTTGTAAACTCATGTGTTTTTAAATCTTTCACTAACACATCTAGGTGAACTGTGGTTTAAGTTTGAATACTATTGTGTGTTAAAATGAGGATTTCATTTATAAGTAGTGATAAAAATGACTCATGTTTTATGTACTCAATTGAAACTTTGTCATTTTTAACACTATAGGGTGGAAGTGGAACCTCACTCTCTATCCTATGATAATAATATAATGAGTTCCAAATGAGTACTAAGAAAAACTCACAAGGGCAATCTAATGTTTACTTATATGTCTTACCTCTAACACTTCAGGGCATCCAGAGAGTGCATTCACCTACTTCTGGATCACAGATTCATGCCCATTGACAGTGAAGGAGGTGACAAACAAGCCGCCATTTGAGGTTCTCAGCCTTGCAAGCTCTATATCAGCCAGTCTCCAAATCTGAAAAAGGAACACAATGTTATTATTATTAATTTCATCCTCAAAATAAATAAGGACAAAAGAAGTAGAAAATCCTCTTCATAGAGATAGAGCTCTTTTAGCATGCGGCTTATACTAGCAGCTTTCAAAGGGGTAAAAAAAAGAAAAATGAAGCTTTGCCAAGGCCAACATCTACCTTGATTTGCTTTCATGCAGCTTAATGATTGTTAATAGAAAATAGTTTATTAAACATAATCATGTACGGATGTACCTTTTTTTCTTGGCCTTTTGGATTTTGGTAGTTTAAATCTTTAGTGTGTTCTTTGTGTGTAAATGTACAAGAATAATGAATGCTGATTTGTGCACCTCTGGTTCCAACCTGAGAAGATTGAAGTAATGATTGAGGATCCACAATCTCAACTCTCAAGCGCCAAAAACCAGAAAAAGATTGATGCAGTTACTAGAATCATACAGGTTAAATTCGAAATGGAGATGGTATACGGTGATGAAGGGAAGAAACATCTTCATGTGAGAATTTCAGGCAACAAAGTATCCAAAACTATGACCTTCCCATGTGCTGGCAAAGCTTCATAGCAGTTTCTTAAAAACATCACACATTCTTCGTCTCCCCAATTATGACATACATGCTGAAATGATGACAATATATTAGATTTTGTTATATAAATAAATAAATTTGAATGCTTTAAATTGTAGCTACAATGCTAATAACCTAACCTTGAGCAAAATGGCATCGCCTTTTGGAACACTTTTAAACATGTCTCCTCCAATATGCTCTAACCCTTTATGCAAAATAGTTCTCTCTAAATTAATGATTTTCAAATATGTACATATATATGTTTTTTCTAATTATGATAAGATTATATTTTAGAAATTATCACATTATTTATTTTCTGATTCTAAAATTAATTTTCACTTTTTCAGATGTTACAAATATACAGTTTAAATCTTGTTGATCACTCAAAGTGATCAAATTCTACCTATAGGCTGCATTTGTTTACGGGACATTAAGATACTGAATTAGTGTATTTTGTGTCTATCCTAACAGGAATGACACAGAGACATTTACAAAGGACACAACTTATTTTTTATTTTTTTATTATTCTTGTAAATCTTTTATAATTATATTTTTTTATTATTATATATTTTTTAAATTTTTTTAATGAAAAAATAAAAATAAATTAAATTTTTATAATTTGTTCTAATTTATTACCAAACAAAATATAAAAACATAAAATTTTGTATCTCCATCTTCTATGTTTTGTTTTCAATATCTTATCTTATTATATTCTCAAAAATAAATACATCCTATAATCCCAAGAATAAACATAAATAATAATATAGATTGATAGTTGTGTGTACTAAGAAGCTTAAGAGTTAAGATACAATACAATAAAATTTAAAACCTTAAAAAAATAAATGATAAAAAATTCGTCTTTAAAAGATTATGGATTCTTTACATTAGTTCCTAAATTTTTTTTAATTAAATTTATCTTTAAAAAATTTTAAGTTAGTCTTACTCTTTCCGTCGCTCACAGTGACGGTGCTAAAGGCGTTGTTCTTTTCATGAGCTAGCTCAACAAATACGTAAACTTGACCTACCCAGTCTCACTCACCCAAAAAATTTCACCCATTAGTCATCTTCTCCCTTGTTGAATCTGTTCCTCATTACTGAAACTCCGTAGCCACCTAAGAAGCACGGACACACCAAATTACTGCCGTGTCCACGTGTCGGACACGCGGTGGACACGCGGTGGACACGTGTCCGACACACCTGAGCACGTGTCGCAAAAAAAAAATTTTTTTTTACTCGGACACGCCATGACACGGCACTGGACACACGAGGACACGGCACTGGACACACGAGGACCCAGCATTGGACACGCCAGGACACGATTGGCATGTAAAAATTGCAGAAATTTAAAAAAAAAAATTACCTTTAACCCAAAAAAATCTTGGACCCCATAAGCACAAGGAGTCTCTCACACATTTTAAATAACTCATAAAAAAACAACCCTCATTTTTTACACGACCCTTCACCTTCAGAGCATAGCAAAAGTCACCCTCCTCCACGCACCGTCCTCTGCACGCAAGTCCTCTGCGCGCCGGTCCTCTGCACGCAAGTCCTCTGCAGGCCGGTCCTCTGTGCATTGCTCCTCCGGCGATGCTCCTTTGCGAGTCGCTCCACTGCACGCCGCTCCTTCTACCTCTGTGCGCTCATCTCCCTATGTTCTCATCTTCTTTGCTTCGTGCTTTTCTCCTCTCTGCTTTGCTCCTCTTCACCGGTGGCACTCTTTTGCCACAATAGTTGTTGCAAATCGTTGCTTGCAGCAACTTAGCAACTTAGGGGTTGAGGTAATTTCTTTTGAACTTTTATTTTATCGTTAGAATGTTAGCTCACTAAGTCTATACTCCATAGTTACTAGTTACTACAAATAGTTACTTGTTATCTGCATTATTGATTTTTTTTATTAAATTATTTAGGAATGATGAGTTCTCTTGGGGTTACTGGAACTGAAAAAAATGAAGACTCTGCGGATAAGCCTTTATGGAAATTTGTTGTGAAAAAAATAAGGTTGAAGGGGGAGGTAATTTTGAGTTTGAATGCAAGTATTGTGAAGTTGCATTTAGAGGCTCTTATACTAGGGTGAGAGCACATCTCTTGAAAATTCCAGGAAAGGGAATAAGGGTCTGTCAAAAAATCACTGTAGTGAAGCTTCAAGAATTGAGAAAATTAGATAATGAAGCTACATTGTTGAGTGAAAGTGCAAAGCCCAAATCTATTCCTCTTTCACCCTCTAATGATGAAGGTAGTTCGAAAAAGAGAAAGGGTCCAGGAACAATAGATCACTCATTCAATATGAAAGATAGAGATACTTTAGATTTAGAAATTGCTAGAATGTTTTACTCTTCTGGATTACCATTTCATCTAGCAAGGAACCCTCACTTTATCAAAGCTTTCTCTTTTGCTTCTAACAAAAATCTAGATGGTTATATTCCCCCGGGCTATAACAAGTTAAGGACAACTTTGCTTGAGAGAGAAAGGGAGCATGTGAAAAGGATGTTGGAGCCAATAAAAAATTCATGGAGTCAAAAAGGAGTAAGCATTGTAAGTGATGGGTGGAGTGATCCGTAAAGAAGGCCTCTTCTTAATTTTATGGCTGTGACTGAAAGTGGACCTATGTTTTTGAAAGCCATAGATTGTTCGGATGAGATCAAAGACAAAGATTTTATTGCAAGCAAAATGAGAGAAGTGATTATGGAAGTTGGTGTCTCAAATGTTGTGCAAATTGTGACGGACAATGCACCTGTGTGTAAGGCTGCTGGATTATTGATTGAGGCTGAGTTTCCTACTATATATTGGACTCCTTGTGTTGTCCATACACTTAATCTTGCCTTGAAGAATATTTGTGCAGCCAAGAACACCGAGAGGAATAATATTGTTTATCAAGAATGTTGTTGGATTACACAAGTTGCTGAAGATGCTATTTTCATTAAAAATTTCATTGTGAATCATCATATGAGGTTATCGATTTTTAATGAATTTGTATCATTGAAACTACTTAATATTGCTCCTACACGATTTGCCTCTATCATTGTGATGCTCAAGAGGTTCAAATTAATAAAGTTTAGACTCAAAGAGATGGTGATTAGTGAGAAGTGGTCCTCCTACAAGAAAGATGATGTGGGGAAGGCTGAATTTGTTAAAGAGAAGATTTTGAGTGATAATTGGTGGCAAAAGGTGGATTACATCCTTTCTTTTACTGAGCCTATTTATGATGTTTTAAGAAGCACTGATACGGATACTCCTAGTCTCCATTTAGTGTATGAAATGTGGGATTCAATGATTGAAAAGGTGAAAAAGGTCATATATCACTATGAGAGAAAGGATGAAAGTGAGGAATCAACATTTTTCAATGTTGTGAACTCAATATTAATTGAGCGTTGGACAAAAAGTAGTACACCTCTTCATTGTTTTGCACATTCCTTGAATCCAAGGTAATATTGAAACTTTTTTACAATTTTTTTCGTTTAAATAGATTTGCTTAAACCATGTATAATTTTATTCCTTAAAAATTATATAGGTATTATAGTCATCAATGGCTAAGACAAGACTCTAGACGTGTTCCTCCTCATCAAGATGTGGAACTTACTAATGAGAGAGTGAAGTGCTTGAAAAGATATTTCCGTGATGCTGAAGATAGGAGAAAAGTGAACTTAGAGTTTGCTAATTTTTCAGGTGGTAGAGAGGGGTTTGATGATTGTGACTCTTTGAATGATAGAGGTGTGCTAGATGCAAAATTTTGGTGGCTAGTTCATGGTGTTCATGCTCCAACTCTTCAAAAGATTGCTCTCAAACTACTTGGACAACCATTTTCATCTTCTTGTTGTGAGAGAAATTGGAGCACTTACTCTTTTATTCATTCTCTCAAAAGAAATAAGATAAAACCCAAACGAGCTGAGAATTTAGTGTTTGTGCATACCAATCTTCGTCTCATGTCAAGGAAAGCTCCCCAATACAAGAAAGGAGAAACAATGATGTGGGATATTGCGGGAGATGATTTTTCACCAATTGATGAAGATAATGGGGTCCTAGAAATTGCTAGTCTTTCTCTTGATGAACCGGAGTTGGAAGCTGTTCTTTTTGTCAATGAAAAAAATGAAGTTACTTTTTAGATGATCACTGTAGTTAGCTTTTTTTGGATATATCATTAGAATTGATGCCCCATATTTTTTTGGAAAGGATATGGAAATAGGAAGTAGTGAAGTTCAAAAGATAGTTAAAGAATACTCCATGTGTTTTTTTTTTTTTTTTGAGGGGTTAGGAAGTGATTATAAGTTCAATTGTAAATTTTGACTTCATATTATATATATGATATATATTATGACTTTTGATTTTTTTTCTTAAAATTTAATATATATATGCCGTGTCCGTGTCCGGTAAAATTTTAATTTTGGTGTGTCTCTGTATCCGTGTCCGTATCGTGTCCCGTGTCCGTGTATGTGCTTCTTAGGTAGCCACTAACTCTTGCCTGAGTAACCATGGATGTCTCTCTAGCTGCCAATGTCATAATGGTGTAGTGATGCTTTGCTCTGCTCTTATCGTGCGTCTCTCACTATTATCATTCCTCTTTCTATTTTTCTTTACCAACAATGACATTTAACTTCTAGTCCCTTTTCCTCACCCTCCTTCTTCCATTGTTTCTTTCTTTCTTTTTTTAAGGCTGTGGTGTTTCTGGTTAATTTCGTCAGAGAGATCAAAGTCCTCTAAAAAACATAAAAATATATACAAAAATGGCACCTTTGTTCAGCTGGGTGCAAAAGAGAGCCACCGTAGAACACCGGTGGTGGTCAAGATGGAAAACCCAAATTGGTGCATGGGAGAGCTCGAGGGTCCTTCCGATGAAGACTTGCTCATTGGTGGTGGTGGTAATCGTGAACATTCAAGTCGCGTATGGGAGAAAAGAAGAGGCAAAAACGCAAAATAACTCACATGGGTTCTTCTCCTTAAAGCACACAAAGCTGTCGGTTGTTTAGCCTCCGCATCCCCCGCATTGTACGGCCTGGTTTCCGCGTGGCGTGGCCTCTGAAGAACAGACGAGGACGAGATCCCAACAGTGAAGAGCAGATTCTACTCATGAAAGAGGGAGAAAAACCAAGGCTATAAGGAAAAAACAACACTCCACCACTCTTAAGTTCATGAACATGAAAAAAGTACAGCATAAACAAACCATAAAAGAGTCCCCTTACCCGAGAGCGAGAGGAAAAAAAGGGTTTTATTTTTTTCAGTTTTATTTTTTAATTTTTAATTTAATTTAACTCCTCCTCTATCGTAAAAAACGTCGTTTATGCAACTTAATGACAAGGTCAATTTTTGTTAACTCCATTAGTAAAAAATGCGATAGAATTATTAATGTGATTAATTTAAAATTTTTTAAAGATATAT
>NC_029776.3:21746921-21760431 GCF_000817695.3 Arachis duranensis
TATAAAAGTAAAAATAATTATAAAATATTTTAATTTAAACTTAATTTTTTATTTTTTATTTTATTAATATAATAATATGTATATTTATAATTTTATGTTGGATTTTTTTAATATTTTATTAATTTTAATTTTAATTTTAATTTGATTTTTATTTTTTATTTTATTAATATGTATGAAATTTGGAATGACTGAATTTTGTATTTGTTTTAAAAAAAATTGATATCTCTACGAATAGGGTTTATAATTTTAGAGTGCTGGTAAAGTTAGGATTGAGAGATTCTCAATTAATGGATAAGATAGAATAGAATTTTAATAAAATTCTCAACCCCAAATAGAATTATATTAGGGTTCAAACTCCTATTCTATTCATTGTCAGCTCTAATTCCCAAAAATAGTTGTGGCTTAATTTTTGTTTTGTCTTTGGCCTATGGTCCCTTGTAATTAAAAAAAAAAACTTCCAAGAATTTATGTTTCCACTATATCAAATGTGTGTTGTTTTTTACTACCATCTATATTTCAATTGTAATAGCATAGTCTTGCTCATATAACTCCTTAAAAATAATGTGTCATCTCATGTCTAATAAAATTTTAAGATCTATTAATAATGAATTTTTTAATGACATTTTTGGTCAAAGTGCAAAAGAATTTGTACTATCTTTTAATAATAGTTCATCTTTTTCTTATTCTTCTGCATAATGACCACTTATTTCACTCTATTTCACTAAATAACGTTCTCATTCATATATTTCTGTCAAAAACATATATCCATGTAGTGTGTGAAAGAACCTAGCAGCAGAAATAACACAAATTTCTAATACAAAAATAATATAAAAATATTTACAATATAATATGACAATAATTTTAAATAAATAAATATAGTAAATAAATTAATAATAAGAACATACCAAAATTTTAATGTAAAATTTTTTTTTAATATGAGAAATAAAAACTACGAATCATCTAAACTAATAAAATAACTTTACTATAATCAAATGAGGTACACAAGAATCTCAAACAAAGCACAAATCGTGCATATAACCAGCCAAAACATCAAAGCACTAAAGCTTACAAATGAGAAGGAAGAAGATAAAAAATTTCCAAAAAAGGAGCTGCTGTTCGAATCTTATTTCTCCTTCTAAAGACCTCAAATCAAAATCTCTACCGTCCAGAATGTAGAATAAGATGAAAAGAATCTGCAGTCCAAATTTCACATTGATCCAACGGTGAACAAGTAAGAAGCGTTTATTCAAAGATTGCTACTCTTCATAAAAATGAAAAATATATTTTCTCTCTTGCGAAGCTAATTTCTCCCACTACAAACCTCTAATCTACATCTCCACCGTCCAGAAAGGAGAACAATATAAGAGAAAATCGTAGTTCAAATTTTAGGTGGATCTAACGGTGAATGAATGAAAAAATACTATTTAAAATTTACTGTTTTGCATAAAAATAGAAATTCTATTTTCCCTCTTCTCTCTCACTTTGATAGCTATACTCTTACTCTCAAAATAATGAAATAGCTCCCCCTGCAAATTTGACCAAATAACTTGAAGTAGACTTTCGAGAATCAACATCTCTTGCCATGTCTGGATTAGAGAGAAAACGACTCACAGTACCAACCGCATGAGCAATATCTGGTCTAGTATACACCATAGCATACATCAAGCTTCCAACAACTGAGGCGTAAGGAATTTCATTCATTATTTATTTCTCTTCATCAGTGGTTGGACACTGCTTGGTACTCAACTTAAAATGAGGAGCAAAAGAATTGGCAACACATTTGGCATTATTCATGCCAAACCTTTGAAGCACCTTCTTTATGTACTTCTCCTGTGACAAATAAAGCTTCTTGGAATCTCTATAATGAGTAATAAACATGCCTAAAATTTGTTTGGTAAGACACAAGTCCTTTATAGCAAAGAACTTGCTCAACTGTTTCTTCAACTTATTAATCCTCAAAGCATTCTTACCCACAATTAAAATATCATCCACATAAAGCAAAAGAATGATAAAATCACCATCATAAATATTTTGCACAAATACACAATGATCTGAAGTTATCTTACGGTAACCATGCTCTCCCATAATAGATTTAAACTTCTTGTACCAGTGTCTTGGAGCTTGCTTTAACCTATAAAGACTCTTCTTAAACCTGAACATAAAATCTTTCTTTCTTTTAACAACAAAGTCCTCCAGTTACTTCATGTAGATCTCCTTATCTAAATCACCATTAAGAAAAGCTAGCTTTACATCCATTTTCTCAATCTCCAGATCAAGAGAAGCTGCTAATTCGAGCACAGCACGAATAGATGACATCCTCACAACAGGAGAAAAAATCTCCTCATAATCAACACCTTTTCTCTGACTAAAGCCTATAACAACCAATCTGGCTTTATATCGAGGCTTAGAATTGTGTTCTTCATTCTTGATTCTGAATATCCATTTGTTCTTTAAAACTCGCATACCCTTCGGTAGTTTCACCAACTCATAGGTATTATTCTCAGGCAAGGACTTTATTTCTTATTGCATAGTTTCAATCTATTGAAATTTGCTTCTATCTTCAACAGTCTCTCCAAAACATTCAAGTTTTCTCCCATCAGTCAACAAAACAAATTCATGTGGAGAATACCTTGACGAAAGCTTCCTTTCTCTTATAGATCTTCTGAGTGCATTTGCAGAAATTTTCAAAGATAGTTGTTCATCTTAATCATCATCACCAACTTTATTAAGGGTTGGATCAACTGTTCCATCTTCACCTGCACTTGTATCATGCTCATTATTTTGAGCTTTAACTCTACCATCTTCTACCATAGGCATAGAGGGAATCTAAGTCAGAAAAATCGTCACTAGACTGGGCCATTGGCTTCTCCGTATTATCAATATCCTTCAATGTTTGGTCTTCAACAAAGACAACATCTCTACTACGAATCACCTTCTTGCTAACACGATCATAAAATCTGTAACCAAACTCATCCATGCCATAGGCAATAAAAATACACTGCCTAGTCTTTACATCAAACTTGGATCTCTCATCTTTGGGAATATGAACAAAGGCTTTACATCCAAACACTCTTAAACGATCATAAGAAATATTTTTACTTGACCATATATTCTCTGACACTTTAAATTGCAAGGAAACACATGGTGTCTGGTTCAAGACATGTGCTCAAAGCTTCACCCCAAAAGAATTTTGCCAATTCAGACTGTCACAATAAGTACCTAACTCTTTCAACCAATGTTCTGTTCATCCTTTCAACCAAGCCATTCAACTTAGGAGTCTTCGGAAGAGTCTTCTGATGTCTTATACTATGCTCTTTACAATAAGCATCAAATGGATCTGAGTACTCACCATCATTGTCAGTATGAATACATTTCAACTTTTTTCCAGTTTCTCTTTTAACAGAAATTTGAAATTGCTTGAACACATTCAAAACTTGATCTTTGGTCTTCAAAGTGTAAACCTATAATTTCCTAGAATGGTCATCAATAAAGGTTATAAAATAGATAGACCCTCCAAGTGTTATTGTCTTCATCGGCCCACATACATTAGAATTAATGCACCAAGTCAAGTATCTCCGACTTCTTTAAAGGTGGATGGCTCTTGAAAGAAATCCTGTTTTATTTTCCAGCAAAGCAATGGTTGCACTTTTGTAAAGGAATCTTGCAACCGGATAAAAGATTCCTCTTGGATAACATATTCATACCTTTCTCACTCATATGACGTAATCTCTTATACTATAAATCAGTTCCATCAACAAACTCAGCAGCATTAACAACATATTTCACAATCTTTGCATAAGTTAAATAAAGAGTAGAGTGTCGTGTACCTCTAGCAACAATCATAGAACCTTTGGTGAGCTTCCAACTATCACGAGATGATGAGCTATCTAAGTCTTCATCATACAACTTACCAACAGAAAGTAAGTTCAACCGAATATCTGGAATATGCTATACACGCTTCAAAGTCAACTTGGTACCATTGGAGGTTTCTAAGCAAACCTGTCCAACACGGGCACATTTTGTAACTCCTTGATGAGCCATTTTCACATTACCAAAATTACCAGAAGTATAAGATGTAAAAAAATCTCTCCTAAATGTAACATGAATAGAAGCACTACTATCAATCAACCAATTAGTGCCATTATCAACAAGGTTAACAGATTCAAACTTCTCAACAAGAAAAAAATCATCATAAGTTACATTAACCTTGTCTTCATTGCTACCATCATCTTTATTTTTGCTCTTGTACTTACTTGCCTTGGATTTTTCCTTCTTTAACTGCCAACAAAATCTTTTCACATGTCTTTTTTGACCACAATGATGACATTCAATATTTTTATCTAGACTCAAAAACAAGAACATCTGAATGTGTATTCGATGTGTCTTGTAAGTTTCTTCTCATTTCTTCATTCAAAACACTGCTCTTGGCAAGATCCATATAGATTACATCATCAGGAGCAGAATTGGACAATGAAATTCTTAGAATTTCCCACGAGTCTGATAAGGAGCTAAGAAGTAACAATCATTGAACCTTTTCATCAAACTTGATACCCATGAAAGATAACTGATTCATTATTCATTGAAAGTTATTCAAGTAATCTGTCATTGATGTTCCATCTGTATGTTTCAAAGCCAACAACTGCTTGATCAAAAACATCTTGTTATTCCTAGTTTTTTGAGTATACAACTGTTCAAACTTAATCCAAAGGCTCCGAACATGTGTCTCTCCAATAATATGGTTCAACACATTATTGTTAACCCACTGCCTAATATATCCACAAACTTGTCTATGTAACAAAGTCCAATCGTCATCAGATTTATCATTAGACTTTTTTGTACCAAAAACTGGTTGATGAAATTAAAAATCTTGACATAAAGCAGATCTTCTATTTTTTATTTCCACAAATTATAATTAGGACCATTAAGAGTGATCATTCTACTAGTATTAGTATTAGCTTCCATTGTTCACAGAATCACAAGCCCAAAAAAATACCAACAAGCTTTGATGCTAGTATAAAAGAGCCCAGTAGCGGAAACAATACAAATATCCAATACGAGAACAATATAAAAGCACTCACAATATAATATGGCACTAACTATGAACAAGCAAATATAGCAAGTAAAGCAATAACAAGAACACACCAAGATTTTAACATGAAAAACCTCCTCAACGTGAGAGGTAAAAATCATAAGTCATCTAGACCAATGAAATAGTTTCACTATAATCAAATGAGGTACAAGAGAATCTTAAACAAAGCACAAATCGTGCATATAACTAGTCAAAACATCAAAACAACAAAGCTTACAAATGAAAAGAAAGAAGATGAAAAATACCCAAAAAATAGAGCTGTTGTTTGAAGCCTATTTTTTTCTCTGTAGATCTCAAATCTAAATCTCCACCATCCAAAATGAAAAGAATCTGCAGTCCAAATTTCACATTGATCCAACGGTGAATGAATGAGAAATTGCTGTTCAAAAATTGATGCTTTGCATGAAAATGAGAAATCTATTTTCTCTCTTGTAAAGCCAATTTTTTCTACTGTAGATCTAACGGAAAATGGAGAACAAAATAAGAGAAAAATGTAGTTCAAATTTTAAACCGATCTAACGGTGAATAAATGAAAAACTGTTATTTAAAATTTACTGCTTTGCATAAAAGCAAAAATTCTATTTTTTTTCTCTCTCACTTTAATAGCTATAATCTCACTCTCAAAATAATCCCTACAAATCTGATTAGAATTGTGACATAATGAATATAAAGAAACATTCTAAAAAACTAAACTTGAACCTCACAATGAAGAGAAAAAAAAAATCCAACAGTGTTGCAATGGAAAAATGTGACGATGTTTATCATTAATTCATGATGTGTGCTTTGGCAGTATTAGTTCGAACGTTAAATGATATTTAACTTATATTTATAGAGTAGTGCTAGGGAGCCAATGGCCTAAACGTACAATGTGTACAATGGGCTAAATCTTTGATTTATGAATAAAATGAAACTCTTGACCTTCTGGATCTGAAACTCTAATACCATGTCCTGAAACCAGTCATCCCAAAAGCGTAACCTGATAAGATAATGTAAAACACTAATAATCATATCTCTAATACTTTCTAAACCTTGATTGTACACATTGTACGCTTAGATCATTGGCTCCCTATACTTTCTCATATTTATATTTGGTATATTTTCTTTTTATGGCATACTTTTTTTTCTCTTCTCTAATTTTTTATTAATCATTCTTAACACTAAATTATAATGTATACAAAAGAAGTTTACAAAAAAGTGATATTTATTTTAAACTCAAGTTAATATTTAAGTGACTATTTATAAGAAATCTCTTTTTATGAATAATAATTAAGATATAGATACCAGTTAAATATAACAGTTTAGTTAAACATATTAAAATATTTGATGATTTTTAATTATTATTTTTTTTATTTTCTTAACTTATTTTTTCATTATTTCTAGATGAGATTTTATAACTACCGCGCTTCACATGGTACTTGACTGATAATTTGACCTCGAGCTCCTGGTATTGGACTTGACTTTGAAGATTCTCTTAATTTTGTTCATCTTTCTTTTTGTCATAGTAAAAGAGAAAATAAATGCCCACAAAAAAACAGGAAAATATTGCTAAGCAAGACGCTAGTTAATATAAATGCCGCATAACCTAAACCAACATCGAGGGCTCAATAAAGCTCCAAATAAAAATACCTTAAAAATTTAAGTGTAGTTAATTTTAGATAAAATTAATAATTAAAAATTATTAAATAATTTAATTTATTTAACTAAACTTTTATTTAACATCTCTCGATTATTAAAATTTTCACTTGAAAATATATTCCCTCTTTATATTTATATATTCTTATAAAATTCTAAATGATACTGGGGGGTAGAAATACTTTTAACATACATTATTGTCTCGCTCTCAACCATGGGATAAGAAAAAGGGAAGAGAGGAGGCCCACCGCACATAAACTAAATATCAAAAGTGGAAAAAATGAATTGTAGCCTCAAACTATAATTAGCAGCCTAATTAATTTTCCTCAAATTTATCTATATCCACCATTTTAAGGCTTCTCTCTTATCTGGAAAACCCAAGCGGAATTTCCCATGGCAATCTCTGAACGCAAAACAAACTAACACAGGTTCATAATAACCAACACAACGGTTTTCAATCTCCATATATAGACAGCAACCTAATAAAACACCGTCAAACTAAAGCAATGTTCTATTCGCTCTTGCGAACACAACAATTTCCCTTATAGTTACTTGAAGAAAATTAACCATAACAATATTAGAAACTACCAACTCATCATAGTTGTTTTGAGCTAAAACTCTATTGAATTATAAAAAGGCTTCCTCAATTTCTCATACCTCAAACCAATCGAGTTATCATTATTTTGCTTAAAATGAAGTTGCCACGGCCACTGCTGGTGGCGCTTTTGGTGCTGAGCCTGATCGTCGTTCCTTCAAAGGCAGACCTGGATGACTTTTTCAACGGGTTCGGCTTTCACTTCAGACATGGACGACAACAACAACAACAACAAGAACAACAAGAACAACAGGCTCAAGGAAATGATAATCAAGACCCGCCGGGAGCCCAAGTAAACGAGCCCAGGGGTTCATATATTGCTGGTGCATACGGCATGGGAGGATCGCCGCCGCCACCTCAAGCAGTGATAATTCCTGATCCGGCTGTTCAGCCTGCAGAGCCGGCTGATTTTAAGCCTGCACAGATGGTTATTACTAATAACTTAGGTGGTCTGTCGGTGGGGTTCTACGATAGAAGTTGCCCTAATGCAGAGAAGATTGTGGCTGATTGGTTGGCAGAACTTATAAAGACAAATCCATCTGCACCTGCTAACATTATTCGTCTTGCATTCCATGATTGTGCTGTTGGTGTAAGTCTTTCCAAACTAATATTATTATATTCAAAATTGGAAACTTAGTTGTGTTCGTCTAGGCGTTTTAACTATCAACCTCACAGCTATATATGAATGTTCACCACAAAAACATTTGATTATTCTAATAACGCACTTTGCTAAAAAATTATTTAAAACCTATGTAATTGTATATACATGTAGAGTTTAATTTAGATAAAGAAACATAATTTATCCATTCATTCAATCACCTTTGTTTTATGGATCATATTTTATGTTGATATAAATAGAAGTTAATTTAAAATGAAAACTTAATGCAGTTATTTTTATGTAAAGTTAATAATTATGAATTATTAGATGATTTGATATATTTTATTAAATTATTATGCAACGATTTTTTAACTATTAATATTTGTAAAAATAAAATGTGAATTTTTACCTTAATTTAACAAGAACAGAGTTATATGATTAACAAAATTTATCCTTTTTTACCTATAATTGATATGTTACATTTCTAATTTAATAATTATATTTGTGGGCATGATTTTTAATAGGGTTGTGATGCCTCGATCTTGCTAGACTCCATTGGGCAAGGAGATAAAGTGGAGAAGGGTTCAATCTTCAACGGAATGAGCCTCAAAGGTGCCGATCTGATTGACGACCTAAAAATGAGATTGGAGGAAGAGTGTCCACAGACAGTGTCATGTGCAGATGCGATTGCTTTTTCAGCCAACGAGGCGATGGCAATAGCTGGGGGAGTCCGCCAGCGTCCTCTAGGAGGACGCAGGGACGCCCTCAACTCCCTGGCTACCGCGGCAGATCAGAACCTGGCCTCGCCGACTGCCACGATAGACCAGATGTCCGCCATCTTTAGGAGGCTGGGTTTCAATCAAGAGGAAATGGTGGTGCTCTTGGGTGCACACTCCGTTGGTACAGCACACTGTGATCTTTTCATGGATAGGGTTTACAACTTCAGAAACACGCAGAAGCCTGATCCAGTGCTTCCATTGCCATATGTGGAAGATTTGAGGAGACTTTGCGCTAATCCTGGAACACCACAATTCAGGAACCCTAATGTGAACTTTGATGAAACGCCTTATGCATTGGACAACCGCTACTTTAAGAACCTTGTACAGAACAAGGCTTTGTTGCTGTCGGATTCTTCGTTAAAAGATGATCCTAGGACGGGTCCCACCGTGAGACAGATGGCGGAAGATGATACGTTGTTCCCAAAGAGGTTTGCTGAGTTATTCACTAAGATGACTACTTTTAATGTGCTCACTGGTCTTCTTGGAGAAGTTAGGAAGACTTGTAGGTCCACCAATAATTGATTATTACTTTTATAGTATTATATTACTATTATTATTGTTGTTGTAATTATTATTCATATTCTTGTTAAAGTATGTGTGTATGTTAATGATAACTTCTATCAACAGGAAAGAAAAATCGATATATAAAGATGCCTTTTTACTATGAATACTTAACTTCTTATTATTGATTATTATTTGCTTTGTTTGATAACTACTGAATATTGTGGCCTCTGGGTTCTTTTCATTTTGTAATTTTTCAATCAAGCTAAATGTTTATAGCTAACAACTTTTTAATGGAATTGTTTGAGAAAAGATGAATGTTACCACTTGCACACATTTTTTGGCAAATACACTCGCCATTTTAAGTAATAAAGTGAAAAATTAAGTATTGTCTTCAAAGAAAATTGAAATTGAGAGTTTAAACAAATAAAAATGAATATGTACTAGAACATTTGATTTTAACTATTTATTATGTAATTGAATATTTATTGTCATGTTATTTGTAATTTTCTTACACACAAAATTTTACACTTAAGTGGTAAAGTAACGGTAGTAAAACATTATGACACTTAAATAAAAAAAAGTACATAATATTTGAAGAATAATAATATATCTATAGAAGAAAATCATCAAAAAAGACGAAATTATTATTATCCATCTTTATTTACGAAGGTTTTTGTTCAAATATTTAAAAAATTCTAACATCAAGAACTAATGAAGAATATTCTTGAAGAATGAATTTTAGAAGATATAGTAGAATAAGATAAAATAAAAAATACAGAAATTAGAGACACTATTAGAGAAGGTCCAAATATTAGACTAAGAATGAATAAGTCACACTTAGTTAGAATACCAAACTACCAGAATAAAGAAGAAATTTCACCTAGACATTCTATAGATAATTTCATCATAAATGATGAAGTTATAGGAATAAATAACAATAGACCACATATAGCAACTCCTTTATATGGGACAGAAAATAATTATTCACCAACTACCTCTCAAATCCTAAGAGTTATAATAAAATAAAAACCTTTTGAGATTGATAAAAATTGGATTAGTAAAGATTTTAATACAGAATATAATACAAGATTAAGAAAATGGTATTTTACTAGATATTCTGAAGAGGAAACTATAGAAATAAAAAAAGAATTTTATGATTACTTAATAAAAAATAAAATCAATTTATATTTCTTTGACTGGTTAAAAAATTACTTTCACGATTTCAAAAAAGAATTTTGTCTTTTAACTAAGACAACTACTACTTGAAAAACAAATACAGGACAAAGGATAGAATCCCAATATCCACCAAAAGAAACCATAAAACTAAAGGTAGCATGTAACACCCTAACTATCAAAATGTCACGCTTCCAGCTGCGCCACTCTGATAGTTCGGGTATTACGACGACTCTTTTAATATTTAATACTAAAATATGAGCCTATTCAAATCTTAAACCGAATAATTCAAGAACATACATTCATACTTACAATATAAAGTACAATACTCACAGGAAATACATATACATATTAATTTACAAGCATCTCATATTAAAATCCTATTCCTAGCTCTTACAAAACTTGCAAAGTTAAAGGCGAGGAAAACATAAATACTAAAACAATACAAAATATCGTCTAACACAAAAGAACTAAGCTCTTCCGAACTTCGTCGTCCGTAACCTGAAAAAGAAAAGACTTGTAGAGGAGTGAGAACATCATCCTCGAAAGGGTTCTTACTATAGGGTTGCAGAATTACTATAATAGGATACGCAAGATGAATTCGTTACAGTGATTAATAACCGCCTTATGCATCTTTTCAAAAGTAGAAGTTTACTATTAAAAAGCTTAAATCTTTTCTGGAAGAGAAAACTTTGTTTCTTAAAAATTCAAAAGCCTTTCGAAAGGTTTATATATGCTGAACCAGCTTAGTTTTTCATACTTTTTTAAACCAGAAACATTAACCAAACATGGCCTTTGGCCCACCTCATGATCAACCACGGCCCTAGCCCCAAACAGTCCAAACAACAACCAATCACCACAGTCCAACAAAGTTTTAGTCGCAAACACAAGTAGAAAAGTTCAAGCACAAGCAAACAATGACTTCCAAGTAGAGCAAATAGCAATTAAACATAATTAATCACATAGGCAAACCAAGTATAATATGAACACCCAAACAATGTCACATAGATGCATATGATGAATGCTTGCCCTAGTGGCTGATGAGTCTCATCTGTCGGTTACAAAACCAACTCGACAAGTCCTGATAGCTAACCATTGGACTGTCCCTCTGTCGTGCATCCCCAACTCGAGTTATTCAAAAATCATAATCATAATTCACATCCAACACCCTCACTGGTGTATATTCACGGGGACGAGCTCATCCGAAACTTTTAAAGTGTTCGGCCACACTTACAACATAGGGTCAACAGAGTATCGAGTCTCAACCTGGAACACGTAGTGGCTAGCCACTGCTTTCACCCAGAAAAATTCGTATCTCAGATAATTGGAAGTGCAACAATCACTTTATCAACTAGAAATCATTCATATTCATACTCAACCATTCGGCTCATAACATACTCCACAATCAGCCATAATTCATTATCATATACAGTCATTCCGACTCATAACATATTCCACAATCAGCAGTAATTCATTATTATATACAGTCATTCCGGCTCAAAACATAATAGCACTTCCACTATCCAACATTATCAAACTCATAAAATCATCATTCAAGCCATAAATCACTTCTCAAATCTCTTTTCTTAGAAATTAAAATCAATTCCTTCCAGCCTTAACTTTAAAAATCCACATTTCTCAAATCACTTATAGCTTATAAGCCATCTTTCTCAAAAGAAGTTTCCTCTTTCAAAAGTCATATCTCCACAACATCCTTCTAAAATTTCCAGACGATTCAGCAACTAGGCCAAATAAAAAATCTCTTTTGAAAGACCCAAAAATCAGTCATCCAAAAACAGAATTCGGTAATAAAAATTTTTCAGCAGAGTCTCAAGACTTTAGGGAAGGACAACCTATCTGAATTTTCTTAAAATTTTATTGAAACTCTTAAAATCATAGATTCTTGGTTTAAGAAAATAGAAACAGAATTTATTATAAATTCGAATCATATAAAGTCACAAGTCCCAACCCAATCCAAAACTAATTCACTTGAAACAGAGCCAATTCATTTCAATCAAATAATATAATTTCTCAAATCCAAGCCTTTCTAAATAACTTTTCAAACAAAGTCTAAGATTTTTATAGAAATTTTGGTAGCACCTTCCCTAAAACTTGGACTTGCCACCCGGTTCGGGTCCTAACCAAACCACTCCACAATCCTTTTCAACGGTCCAAAATCCAAAATCAATTCAAAATCAAGCTAAATCCAACAATCACCTCATTTTAATATCTCAAGAAAACCGTTTCAAAAACAAATCATTATCAACCGATTAAACTCATTTCCAAAACATTAAAGAAACAGTTAAGCAACAATCCATTTATCAAAACCAAACAATAATCCAATCAAACATATAATTATAATCATCCAAGCCAGCCAGGCAATACATAAGACTTATACAATCACTAAAAAGTATATAATTCTCATATCAGTATCCATTTATAACAATCCTAAAATATAAAATGGCTCCTTAGAAAAACCCTACCTCAAAGTCGAACTCTTTAAAGTTAACGTGTCAAGAGTCCTCTTTCTATTCCTAACTTGCGGCAGCAACCTCAGTGATTCCAGGCAATACCAACAGCGACAATCGAGGTTCAAAGCAACGACGACTTACCTGACGTAAATTGGGATTAATGCGAAATGGATATTAAATGATATTAGAACATAATTGTTAATAAAACATTGGGGTAACAAGAAACGAAACCAATTAGTCTCACCACGAGAAACAAAGTGAGACGACATCGCAGCAGCTTTCATTTCATCATACAATTTTCGAAACTCAACCCTGAGATATTATCATCGCAAAATTCTCAATAATTGATAACCGAATACTGACACCGAGAGTTCGAACTAAAATATACTTACGATAACAGCCGAACGGACAAGTCGCCATCCCAAACTGACCCGACAGCAGCTCCGGTAGCGACCAGAAGCTCCGGTGGATCAGCTATAATAACCACGCAGCATCAAAACCTTCTCGAAATCTAAAAAGGACATAAATCACAATTAAAACCCTTACCAGTAGAGTATTCTCTGATAGCAGAGGCAACTTCGTCTCCTCTCATCCATAATCGACCACGACGGAGATGAAAGCTGGCAGTAATGGCGGGGGTTCCGACGGAGGTGACACCGGTGATGCAAG
>NC_029776.3:21760443-21760702 GCF_000817695.3 Arachis duranensis
CAGCGGCTGGGCACGGTGGTTGGACCCCAGCTCAGCCTCAGATCTCTCTCTCTCTCTCTCTCTGTCTCTCCCCCCTCTGCTCCCGAGCTCTCTCTGGCTTGGCCATAAGTGACGGCGACGACGGGCTTCACGGCAACTCCCTTTCGCGCGTCCTCTATGCGCAATTCCAATGGCGGCAGATCGGCGAGAGCGGGCTCCTCTGGCTCACGTGCGGAAGCTGCTCCCTCGAACCCTCATCTGGACTCGGCTCGACAGTAAT
>NC_029776.3:21760907-21787136 GCF_000817695.3 Arachis duranensis
ATGCTCTAATTCAGTAATTAGACATAATATAATTAATTTTTTTATTCATAAAAATTAAAATATTAATTTCTAAAATTTCAATTATTTAAAATAAATCATAAAATTTTTATTATTTTACTATTACTAAATTTTATAATTTAAATATGAAAATTATTCAATAATTATGAAATTAGATAAAAATTTAAATTTAATTATCAACACTTGATTTAATTAGCCTTAATAAAATAATTTCTAAAATTAAAATCCTTAATGAATAAATAATTTGAAATTGACTCGTAATGAGATTTTTAAAAAGTTTTGGGTTTTACATAGCACACAATTTAGAACTAGAAGCCATCCCATATAAAGATTATGGAATAGAAGGAAGTGTAGACAAAAGAGACATTAAAAAGATACATCAACAACTTAACTACACCAATACAGTTCTAGATATTATGAAAAATCAGTTAAAAAAATTGAACATAAACATAAACAATTTAATCCCATAGAAAAATCTATATATAAGTTTCAAAGTTCTAATGTAATCAAACTCAAAACAAATGTGAAAACAGACATTAATGAGTTAAAAAAAACTTAAGTCTATAAGTTCAGAAAAAATAGCTGTTAATACAATAGAAATTAACAAAATGACACATAAGAATCAGTATTATCCAAAGCTAAGAAATTATTATCCAAGACCAACCCCGACTAATGTAAGCCTTGAAGAAAGAACACAATTAGTACAAAATAGTTTTATTGGATCCGAGTTAGTAGAATGGAATTTAGATGGTTTAAGTGAACAAGCTATTTTAGACCTAATGTATAGTATGACTATAGCAGCAACTGCTTATAAGGCAAAACGAGCTATTGATAGAGAAGCAGCAGTCATGATCACACAAGGGTTCATGGGACAATTAAAAGGATGGTGGAATAAATTTTTAACTATACCAAAAAGAGAATTAATCTTAAGTAGTATAAAACCAGAAGACCAATCACAAGACGCCACATCAACCTTAATTTTTACAATTATAAAAAATTTTCTAGGAGACCCAAATATTTTAAAGATAAAATAGGAACCCAACTAATAAACTTACAATGCCCTACAATGACTGACTATCGATGGTATATGGATGTTCTTATTTCTAAAGTTATGATGAGAGATGATGCAGCAGTCCCTTTTTAGAAAGAAAGATTTATAGCTGTCCTACCCAAATTTTTTTCAGAAAAAGTTTTACAAAAACTACAATTTTTATTCGGTCCTCAAATACCATATGAAGGCCTAACTTTTGGCCAAATACATAATATAGTAATACAAATCGGAGTAGAAATATGCACTAACACTAGATTACAAGAGAAAGTGCGAAAAGAAAATATGAACAATAAATGAGAATTAGGAAATTTTTGTCAACAATATGGCATTACAACTGAAAAAGTACCTAGCAACCAAAATAGAGTCCTTAAGAGAAGAAATACAAAAAATTATGAAAATAGGTATAGGTATCCATCAAAAGAACCTTACGCAACAGAAAATAAGCCAAAAAAATTACAGGAAAAAACAAAAATGGAATAATCAAAAGAAAAGTAACAAGAAACAAATAATTTGTTGAAAATGTAAAAAATCAGGTCATTACGCTAATAACTGTAAAATAGAAGAAAAAATAAACAAAATTAATAATAAAGAAGTAAGAAAAGCTTTAGTGGCTATACTAATTGATAGTGAATCAGAAATTGAAACGAAAAAAGAATATATTCTTCTGATGATTCATATAATTTTATACAACAATTAGATATACCATCTTCTTCAAAGTCTTCTAAAATAGAGGAAGATTCGTGTCTAAGACCAGGAATATATAACTGTGATAGTTGTATAAAATCTTTAAATGTAATTACGTGAACTCAAAAGTCAATCAATACATTAACTAGAGAATAATCAAACACTTTAATTTTTATAATAGATAAATTAGGAGATTCTCCCTTAAAAGATGAATTCTTATTTCAATTAAATAATCTGATCAGGAAGGAAGAAAAATCTAAAGAATAAATAAGGCTAGTAGAAATAAAAGAAATATATAATAGGTTTAGAACACCTAAAGAAACTTCTTTAAAATATTTACAAAAAAAGTAAAAATATTAAAATTCGAAATTTTTGAATTGAAACAATAAAATATATCTCTTGACTATAGAATACTAAAATTAGAAGGAGATAACATAGTAAGATTACAAAAAGGAAAAGAAAGATTAGAATCAATAGAAGAAGAAGAAGAAAAAACTATAACTTCAATTAATTATATTAATGAATTAACATTATTAATTAACCAGAAATAGTATACCCCTATAGTCATAATGATCGGAATAGAGAAATTTGAGTTTGTGACTATGATAGACTCAGGGGCAGATGTACATTGTATCGAAGAAGGATTAATACCTACTAAGTACTATAAAAAAATAACTGAAACTATTGTTAAACCAGAAAATGATAAAATGACTATAAACTATAAGACTTCTAAAACAAAAATTTGTAAGAAAAATGTATGCTTTTCAACTACCTTTTTCCTAGCAAAAAAAATATCTCAACAAATTATATTAGAAAATTTCTTCACACTGCTATTATACCTTTTTACGGTCGATGTAGATGGTGTAACCACCTATTGTATACCAAACCAACCTATTCTATTTGAATTTATACAAAAATCCAAAAGAAAGGAACTAAATTTACTACAACAAATGACTACCTCACAAATTAATATAATAGAAAGAAAAAAAGAAACAAATTAATTATCTAAACCAAGAAATTGTATATAAGAAAATAGAACAATAATTAGAAAACCAAAAAATTCAAACTCTAATAAAAGGGATAGAAGATAGGATAAAAAAGGACATGTGCAGTCTAAACCCAAAAGCTTTTCATTATAGAAAATTACATGAAATATCTCTACCCTATGAAGATGACTTTAATGAAAAAGATATCCCCACTAAAGTTAAATCGATACAAATAAACAAAGAATTATTGACATAGAGTAAAAAAAATTCAAGAATACTTAGATAAAGGACTAATCAGGCCATCAAAATCTCCTTGGAGTTGCACAGAATTTTATGTAATGAAAGTTTTAGAAATCAAAAGAGGAGCTCCAAGTTTAGTAATTAATATAAGCCTTTAGATAAAGCCTTAAAATGGATAAGATACTCCTTACCAAACAAAAATGACTTAATTAAAATACTAAGTAAGACTACTGTATTTTCTAAATTTGATTTAAAATTCAGATACTATCAAATATCAGTAAAAAAAGAAGATGGATATAAAACAACTTTTATATTATCCTTTGGACATTATGAATGAAATGTAATGCTCCAAGAATTAAAAAATACACCAAGTGAATTTCAAGAAATTATGAATAATATTTTTTATTCATATGTAAATTTTACCATAGTCTACTTAGATGATGTTCTTGTATACTCTAAAAGCATAAACCAACATATTCAACACCTAAAAAAATTATTAATATTATAAAAGAAAATGGTCTTGTCCTATCTGAAAAGAAAATGAAAATATTTATAACAAAAGTAAGGTTTCTATGATATGAAATTTTTTAAGGAACAATTACTCCGATTAAGAGATCTGTTGAATTTGCAAAAAAGTTTCCAAATGAAATTATCGACAAGAAACAATTACAAAGATTCTTAGGATGTCTTAATTATGTAGCTGAATTTCTACCAAGAATAAAAACTTTATGTGAACATTTATATAAAAGGCTAAGAAAACAACCTCCTCCTTGGATAGAAGACATGTCTAAAATAGTTCAAAAAATTAAATCTTTAGTAAAAGAAGTTTTCTGTCTGAGTATACTAGACCCTAAGGCAAGTCTAATCGTAGAAACAGATGCTTCAGAATTAGGGTATGGAGAAATACTTAAACAAGTTCTTCCAAACTTCTCAAAAAAATAAATAGTTAAATATCATTCGGGTGTATGGAATTCAGCCCAAAAAAATTATGCTACCATTAAAAAAGAAATATTAGCCATTGTTCTATGTGTTTCACATTTTCAAGAAGATTTGTTCAATAAAACCTTCTTAATCAGAACTGATTGCAAAGCAGCTCCTAGTGTATTAAATAATGATGTTAAAAATCTAGTTTCTAAACAAATATTTTTTAGATGGCAAGCTATATTATCATGCTTTGATTTTACTATTAAGCATATTAAAGGAGAATCAAATGCGCATTACCTGATTTTCTAGCAAGAGAATTTTTGCAAGATAAAAATGAGCAAGAAAAAAAGTAAGCAGTGAAGACTATGGTCAACCTCTTAACCAACCAGCAACTTCAATACAAGTTAAACAACTATCTATTAAACCCTTGACGATGTCACAGGTCGTTAAAAGTGAAAAATCATCAGCATCAACTAAGAGCTTATATGAGGTTCCTATATTATTGCAGCCATCAGATTTGTTCAAAACTAAACCATTATCTGAAAAACATCCTTACCATGAAAAACCCATAACTTTAAAAATAATGACTTTAGAAAAAGAGTGGTTTAAGATGGATAGAAGAACCCTTTATAAAACAGTTTTTCCAAATACATTTCATTATCCTCCAACAAATATCCAAAAGATCCGAACCTTTTATGAATTTATCTTAGTGGACACAGGATCCATTGAATTAACTCATAATAAAGACCCGACTACTAAAGATACAATATTCTCAAAAATTAAGATTATAAAAGTAATAACCCTATCAGAATGGGAAAAACTTCTCTTTCATTGTAAAAGTTTTACTAGAAAATTTGAACAACAACACTACTCCTATTATGATTATATAGATGTCTCGTGGAACGCCCTGTATCTTTCTCCAAATTTCCACTCTTGGTTCATAGGGTTCCGTAAAGGAATTTCTCTATGATTTCACAAATGGTTCCAGATATGGTTTCAAGAGTTTGGACCAATAGAAGTAATTTTTTCAAAAGAAGCCAGCATGGCTTATAAATATTTCAAAAACGAAACATTATTTTTGGATGGATATAAGTTGATTTTTCTTATTCCCACTATAGAAATATGCTGGATAATGACCTAGGAATATGATTCCGCAGGATATGAAGACACTCCAAGCGTGCAATATTTAATTAGAAATATAAAAGTGAAATGGTAGAATAAATTTAACCTGAACTTAATTAATAAAAGAGCAATTGATAATTGGATGACTATATCCCAAAAAAGAGCAGAACCCCCGAGCCACAGTTCAGGGTTCGAAAAATATCATTCGAAAAAGAAATTCGCTTTCTAGCCCATAAAAAATAAATGATGGCAGCCCTTACAGTGGCCACCTCAGAAGAAGAAATTCATAATTCTCTAAAAGCAATAAAATCAGAATCAACAGATGAAGATGAAGAAGTCCAGTCCAGCCAAGACTGTACATACTAGATACCCAAGATCCATTTGAAGAGTAAAAAAAAGAGTCATGAAATCAGAAAACAGACATTTATACAAAATCATGAAAGAAGGTGTCAAGACAAACCCAGAAAGCAACAAAAGCATCGCATGCAGAAAAGAACAAAAGTCATCAGCAGAATTCTAACAAAATCACAGCAGAAAAAATAAAACTAGCTACCAGTTTTCAAAAAACTAGAACAGAAGACATTAACTCGAAGACAGGGCCTCTGAATTAGCCACAGAAAGAGCAAACAGATTAGCAAATCCAGGGGTTAAATTGTAAAAGAATAAAGGGCATAGCCCACTATAAAAAGGGAGGGGGAGGGGGTTGTAGATCATCCATAATTTTACACACATCCTCTCATACTCTGAAACACTTTTAAGCTTTCGTTTGCAATTTTTGTATTCAAAAGATTCATCCTTTGTATTTTGTTCAAGCCTCTGAATTATAATACAAGTTCATATTATCCCATATATAAATTTTTGGAATAAGACACATAATAACATCTAAGTTCGACCTGCAAAGAAAAGACCGGTTAAAATATTACAAAAATAAAAAATATACAAAAATACATTATGCTTCTCCAAAATAAAACCTCTAAAAGGAATATACAATACAATATTTAAAAGTAGAGAAAAATGCTACATAAGTCAAAATAAAGTAAAGCTATCAGTCTTCTTCACTTCGCCAACGAGTCCTGCACTCTCAATGAGATGTGTCACATCCTGTATCTGTAAAATAGAAATTTTCACAATGGGTGAGAATCCAAAGGTTCCTAACAGGATAATAGTTCCAAATAGAAACTATATAAAGATACATAAACCCACTTGACAGTCCTAGTTTCCAAATTCACAAGTTCAATCCTAAGGTTCAACTAATCTCAACAGGGTTAAATTTCTAAGTCTCAACTCTGTAACTATCTCTAGTCTCAGTCATTTTTAGTATAACCTCAGCATCACTCTAATATCCAATTATTCATTCCGGTATTCAATTCAGTGATTTAATTTATTACCAATCTCACCAAATCTCAAGCAGTCAATATCTCAAATACAATCTCAATCTCACAGTTGGATCAATCATAATTAATAATCAATATGTGGTTAAAGTGCTAAGCTTAACATACTCTCAACTACTAAGTCATCATTACTTTTGATATTGTAATTTCTTAATTCAGTATCCAATTTAGTGGTAGCATACATAATTAATAGTCAATACAAATCAAACACAGCTAGAAAATAAATATAGCAAGTAATACAATTAGTAATTAACAGAATATTCAAGTAGGCAAACTAAGTATAATATGCACACTCAAATAATTTCAAATAAATGCACATGATGCATGTCTGTCATACTGACCACGAGTTCATGTGTCGGTTAAACTGCTAGAACCCAACATACCCAATAGCTAACTCGGATATCGTCTCTCTGTTGTGCATCCCTAGGAGGCATATAATCGAGGGAGTGTGCCCCACTACCTTCTCTTGGAGGCAATCATCATGAAAAAATAAATCGAGGGAGAGTGTCCTACTACTTTTTCTTGTGAGGTCGTGCCATACAAATAGAGGGATTAGTGCCCTACCACCTTGCAGACAAAGAGAGTGTAGGAAAAAACAAGCGAGATGAAACTACCGTCTTGCCTGGTGCAGGCGCCAAATCAACAACCACGAACAAGCGGGATATAACCACCGACCTTGTCCGAAATAAATATTAAATCAATACGCAAGCAGGACGAAACCCACAAGCTTGCCATGCAAGCGGGATAATGCCACTGTCCTTGCCAATCAATAATCATTATCGATTTCAAACACGCAAGCAAATAACACCACCGTCCTTATCAAATCGGTCATTCAGACCACAATCAGTCATATCATTTACTTTAATCAATTTCATGAATTATTAGATTCATTAACCCCAGTTCTTTATCATCAATTACTCAATTTTGTTCTCTCGTGAGCGAGATAACACTATCGTCCTCACCATGGGTGAAAATCTACCGTTCCACACAGTAAATTATGTACTGAGCAAGCGGAATGATACCACCGTCCTTATGAGGTAAAAAGTCAATATCACATTTAAACCCAAGTCATAATTTCATCCAGTTTCAGAAGATACAGCCTAACATAACCCCATTTATTCATTACTAATCAACCTCATATTTTCATGAGCAAGATAAAACTACCGTCCTTACTGCAGGTGGGACAAACCCCTATCCCCGTAATATTTCATCCGATTAACCAAGTGTATATCAGGAAATTAATCAATTCAATTTACCATAGCACTCACTACAACAGATCAAGGCTCTAAAAATCGAATCGATCATTGAACTGTTCTAGCTACTGATTCACTGGTTTACTGGTCTAACCAATTCAATCGTAGTTCAACCGAAATAAATTTTATAATAAAATAATAAATAAGCTAACTATCAACAAGGTTTCCATATTAACTAACAACAATTATTCAAAATTTGTTACAATAAAGAATAAAAATATAAAAAGATGTACTATTGGTGTACAAAATTGCAATCACACTTTTGCAACTCCGCACAACTAACCAGCAAGTGCACTGGGTCGTCCAAGTAATACCTTACGTGAGTAAGGGTTGATTGATGATTGGATTTTTGACGGTTTAGAATTTCTCAAATAAAATCTCGTCGAAGTATAGTTTCTAAACCAAGCAATAATCCTTTCATACAAAAAGTTGTTTGTCACTAAAACAAACCCCTAAATTTATAAACCGAAGTATTGAACCTCGGGTCGTTCTCCCTAGGATTTACAATAAAGTGTCTTGTTATTGGTTGTGAGTTATATTTGGGGTTTTTAAGATTTTAGACAAGAAATATAAATGGCAAAGAAAATAAACTAACAACTAGCAAAGCTCTTGGCAAGATATGAGAACTAGAAGTCCTATCCTAGTTATCCTCCTCAATTGTGATGGCAAATTGTCCATTGCTCCCACTTAATCAACCTCTAACCAACCAAGCATTTCATCAAACACTTGGAAGGTACAAAAGAAAAGCAAAGCAAATTGACAACAAGAAGAGAATCTAACAACAATTATTGAAAGAAATTAACAACAACAATCAAAAGAAACACAATTATTATGAATTACCTTCAATTGAATTGAAAGAAAGTAGAAGGAACAATACTAGATCTACAACAAAATATAAGAACAACATAAAAGAGATTACACCAAAAGAGTAGGAGAAGAATGAATGTAACTACAAGGAATTAAGAAGATAGAAGTAGAAGAAGATGAATCTAAATCTAGATCTAAGAACTAAACCTAATCCTAATCCTAATTCTAGAGAGAAGTGAGAGCTTCTCTCTCTGGAAACTAATTCTAACTACTAAACTAAACTAATGGTAACTAGATGTAAAAGTATGAAAAGTATGTTCATTCTCCCTTCAATCCTTGACTTAAATAGCATCAAAAATGAGTTGGATTGGGCCCACAAGGCTTCTAAAATCGTTGGCCATGTGTTGCTTTAAGTGGACCATATGGCAGCAACGGCGCGTGCACGTACTATGCGCGTGCGCACCACCATACGTGTAGCAACTATGGCAAATCTTATATCGTTTCGAAGCCCCGGATGTTAGCTTTCTAACCCAACTGGAACCGCATCATTTGGACCTCCGTAGCTCAAGTTATGGTGGTTTAAGTGCGAAGAGGTCGGCTTGACAGCTTTCCGGTTCTTTCATTTCTTCATGAGTTCTCCAACTTTTCATGCTTCTTTCTTCATTCCCTTGATCCAATCTTTGCCTCCTAAACCTTAAATCACTTAACAAACATATCAAGACATCTAATGGAATCAAGGAGAATTAGATTTAGCTATTTTAAGTCCTAAAAAGCATGTTTTCACTCTTAAGCACAATTAAGGGAGAAGTTATAAAACCATGCTATTTTATTGAATAAATGTGGGTAAAAGGTCATAAAATCCCTTAAATCAAGCACAAGATAAACCCTACAAATGGGGTTTGTCATTGATCCCACGAAGATTGCAGGCTTGAAGCAAGCTATGGTTATCTTGTAACTCTCAGTCAGGAGATTAATGATAAAAAGGGTTTTGTTTGCAAAAAGTAAAAGAGCATGAAATGAATGATACTTGTTAATCAGTAATGAAGAACATGTTGAGATTTCGGAGATGCTATGTCTTCTGAATTTTTGCTTTCCTACTATCTTCTTCTTCCAAACGCGCAAGGCTACTTCACAGCAAGCTATATGTTGGTGGATCACCATTGTCAATGGCTACCATCTGTCCTCTCAGTGAAAATGGTCCAGGTACATTTTCGCACGGCTAATCATCTGTCGGTTCTCACTTGTGTCAGAATAGGATACATTTGTCTTTTTGCACGCTGTCATTGCGCCCAACATTCGTGAGTTTGAAGCTCGTCACAGTCATCCCTTCCCAGATCCTACTCAGAATACCACAGACAAGATTTAGACGTTCCAAATCTCAGGAATGCTGCCAATTGGTTCTAGCCTCTACCACGAAGGTTTTAATCTCACGGATTCGAATGCTCTATTGTCAGGAGAGGCAAATCAAACTCATGGATCAGAAACCCAAGAGATACGCATTCAAGCTGTCGCCTAATGACTACGTTGAGTTCAGATAGAACGGAAGTGGTTGTCAAGCACGCGTTCATAAGTTTGAGAATGATGATGATTGTCACGGGTCACCACATTCATCATATTGAAGTACGAATGAGTATCTTAGAACGGAAGCAAGCGTGATTGAATAGAAAATAGTAGTACTTGCATTAATCCATTGAAACACAGCAGAGCTCCTCACCCTCTCCTATGGGGTTTAGAGACTCATGCTGTAGAAGATACAATATGAAATGTAAAAAAATGTCATAAGTCCCTAAATGAATTTCTAAAAGTAGTTTATATACTAAACTAGTAACCTAAGTTTACAAAAAATGAGTAACTAAGTGCAGATAGTGCAGAAATCTACTTTCGGAGTCCACTTGGTGAGTGTTTGGGCTGAGCTTTGAAGCTTTCATGTGTATAGGCCATTCTTGGAGTTAAACGCCAGCTTTGGTGCCAGTTCTGGCGTTTTACGCTAGAAAAGGGTTTCTGGTTGGCGTTTAACACCAGTTTGGGCCATCAAATCTCGGGCAAAGTATGGATTATTATACATTTCTGGAAAGCCCAAGATGTCTACTTTCCAACGAAATTGAGAGCGCGCCAATTGGGCTTTTGTAGCTCTAGAAAATTCATTTCGAGTGCAGGAGGGTTAGAATCCAACAGCATTTGCAGTCTTTTCTCAGCCTCTGAATAAGATTTTTGCTCAGGTCCCTCAATTTCAGCCAGAAAATACCTGAAATTACAGAAAAATACACAAACCCATAGTGAAGTCCAGAAATGTGATTTTTGACTAAATATTAATAAAAACATAAGAAAAAGTGAATGAAACATGCTAAAAACTATATGAAAATACTACCAAAAAGCGTATAAAATATCCGCTCATCACAACACCAAACTTAAACTGTTGCTTGTCCCCAAGCAACTAGACAAATAAAATATGATAAAAAGAAAATTATGGTGTAATAACATCTCAGAGTCTTTAATGAAGCTCAACTTCAAATTAGATGAGTGGGGCTTAGAGCTTTTTGCTTCTGAATAGTTTTGGCATCTTCTTTGATCCTTTGAAGTTCAGAATGATTGGCATCCATAGGAACTCAGAATTCAGATAGTATTATTGATTCACCTAGTTAAATATGTTGATTCTTGAACACAGCTACTTATGAGTCTTGGCTGTGACCCTAAGCATCTTGTTTTCGAGTATTACCATCGGATACATAAATGCCACAGACACATAACTGAGTGAACCTTTTCAGATTGTGACTCAGCTTTGCTAGAGTCCCCAGTTAGAGGTGTCCAGAGTTCTTAAGCACACTCTTTTGCTTTGGATCACGACTTTAACACTCAGTCCCAAGCTCTTCACTTGGACCTTCATGACACAAGCACATGGTTAGGGACAACTTGATTTAGCAGCTTAGCCATGATTTTATTCCCTTGGGCCCTCTTATCCACTGATGCGCAAAGCCTTGGATCCTCTTTACCATTGCCTTTTAGTTTAAAGGGTTACTAGCTTTTTCTGCTTGCTTTTTCTTTTTTTTTTCTTTTTTCACCTATATTTTTTTCTTTTTTTTCTTTTTTTCGCAAGCTTTGTATTTTTCACTGCTTTTTCTTACTTCAAGAATCAATTTTATGATTTTTCAGATTATCAATAACATTTCTCTTTTTTCATTATTCTTTCAAGAGCCAACAATTTTAACATTCATAAACTTCACTATAAAAAAATATGCACTATTCAAGCATTTATTCAGAGAGCTATAGTAATGCCACCACATATAAATAATTTGAATTTTTCTTATTTTGTACTCAAAATATTTGCACCCTTGCTCTTCTAAAAAATCTACTATTTTATTCATGTTTGATGATGATAAGAGGAGTAAATTATACCCAAATTGATAAAAATAATACTAATGCTCATGCAACTCTAATACTAATACTCATGCAATCCTAAAATAGGTCTCTAATAACAGAAGTTATCACAGAGTTAGGACTCAACAACCTTTATTCTGAGAGAGAGGTACTCCCTCAATCTGTGGGACGACTAGCTCATCAAAGGACAGCTTCTGGCGCTTTAGCTCCTGTATCTTACTCCCTTGCTTCTCTTGTTCTTTGAGCAGTTTGTAGAGCATGCTATTCTGATTCTGTTGCTCTTCTTTAAGTTGATCCATAGCTTCTTGTAGCTTGGTGACAGATGCTTCTAAGCGGGCCCAATAGTCAAATTGAGGAATTTCTGGGAGGAGCTCATGCGCCCTCCTCTTAATGAGGTTGTCTTGAATTTGAGTTCCATCCATTACCTTTTTGGTGATTGGGTGTTCAACTAGGATGTAATCATCCACTCTTATCTTCACCCCCGCATATTTACATAACAGACTGATCAAGCTTGGGTAAGCCAATTTGGCCTCAGTGGATTCCTTGTTTGCAAATATGTAAATCTCACAAGGAATCAGCTGATGAACCTCCACTTCTTTTTCCAGCATAATACAGTGAATCATCACTGTCCTTTTGACAGTGACTTCAGACCGATTATTAGGGGAAGTATAGAACGCCCAATGAAATCCAGCCAGCCCCTAGCGACTGGTTTGAGATCTCCTATCTTTAGCTGGTTTGGGACACCTTTTGAGTTGGTTATCCACTTGGTTCCAGGGAGGCATATGTTTTCTAGAACTTGATCCAGCTTTTTATCTTTAGCCATTCTCCTATTAAAGGATTCTGGATCATCTTGTAGCTGAGGAAGTTTGAGGACTTCTCTCACTTTATCAAGATGGAAGTAAATAATCTTTCCTCTGACCACAGTCCAAAAGGTGTGAAAGGCAGTTCCCTCCATTCTTTGCTTATCTGTCATCCACAGATTTGCATAGAATTCATGGATCCTGTTTCTTTCAACATGTATCTCAGGATTAGCCAGGATTTCTCAGCCCCTGTTTTGAATCTGCTCTTGGATCTCCGGATATTCCTCTTCTTTCAGATCAAATTTAACTTCCAGGACCACTGATCTTTGGCACACAATTTTGAAGTAATGGTCTGCATGTTCTTTGTGCAGAACCTCTCATGTATCTAAGGTTTTGGATTGTTTTCTTTCTTGCCTCTTGGAGTAGTTTGTTTTTCTTTAGGGGCCATGATCTTGGTCTATTTTGACTTAGTGATCATGGAAAAACACACCAAACTTAGAATTTTGCTTGTTCTCAAGCAAAAGAAAGAAAGAAGAGGAAGAGAGGGAGAGATAGATTCGAATGATGGGTCTAAGGGGTGGCCAAATGTGTTTTAAAAAGGGAGGGGGAATGGGTTTTGAATTTTTTTTTTGAAAAAGAAAAGATAGAAAGATATGATTGAGAAAAGATAGATATGATGTGAAAAAGATAGGATTTGAAAATTTAAAAGATATGAAAAAGATATGAGGAAGTAAAATCTGAATTTTTGTTAATGCATAAAAAAAGATAATATGGATGAATGAAAAATATTTGGGAAGAAATTGGAGAGATAAATGAGTTTTGAAAAAAATGTTTTGAAAAAGAATTGAAAAGGAATTGCAAAGATTTTATAAGATTATTAAATTTTTGAAATGGGGATTGTAAGATGAAGAATTGTATTATTTTTATGTAGAAAATTATGAATTAAAATAAGAAAATTCAAAAAAATTTGAATTGGCAACAAAATTCCCTCCCCTTTGCTGCCAGGTACCCTGGCTGGCGTTAAACGCCAGATAACCTTTATCACTGGGCATTTTTCTAAACACCTAGGAGGCTATCCATTCTGGCATTAAACGCCCAGAATGCTACCCATTCTGGCGTTTAACGCCCAGAATGATAGCCATTCTGGCGATTAACGCCGAGTTTGCTACCTTTACTGGCGTTTGAGCGCCAGTAAGCTTCTTTTCCATTGGCTTCTCTGTTATTCTGTTCTGGACTCTTCTATTACTCTGTAAACCTCTGCAACTGACCATAAACCTTAAAAATAAACTATATTAAACTCGTATAATTATTATTTGAATAACAACACCTTCGCTAATAGCTGGGTTGCCTCCCAGCAAGCGCTTCTTTACTGTCTTTAGCTGGACTTTACTGAGCTTTAATCCAGTCTCAGTCTTGAGCATTCTTGCTCAACATTACCTTCAAGATAATGCTTAACTCTCTGTCCATTAACAATGAACTTTTTGTTAGAGTCAATATCCTGAAGCTCTACATATCCATATGGTGACACACTTGTAATCACATATAGTCCCTTCCACCGGGATTTCATTTTCCCAGGGAATAATCTGAGCCTAGAGTTAAATAGCAAAACCTTCTATCCTGGCTCAAAGACTCTAGATGACAGCTTTCTGTCATGCCACCTTTTTGCTTTCTCCTTGTAAATTTTAGCATTTTCAAAAGCATTGAGTCTGAACTCCTCTAGCTCATTCAACTGGACTAATCTCTTCTCTCCAGCTACCTTAGCATCATAGTTTAGGAACCTGGTTACCCAGTAGGCCTTGTGTTCTAGCTCCACTGGCAAATGACAGGCTTTTCCATACACAAGCTGGTATGGAGAGGTTCTTATATGAGTCTTGAATGCGGTTCTATATGCCCATAGAGCATCATCCAGACTTCTTGTCCAATCTCTTCTACGGGTATTTGAGACTTCAGCCTGCCCATTTGTTTGTGGGTGATATGGAGTTGCCACTCTATGGTTAATTTCATATCGGATCAGAGCAGAGTCAAGCTGCTTATTGCAGAAACGAGTGCCTCCATCACTGATCAGTACCCTAGGGACACCAAACCTGCTGATGATATGCTTCTAGAGGAACTTTATCGCTGTCTTAGTATCGTTAGTGGGTGTTGCAATTGCCTCTACCCATTTAGATACATAGTCTACTGCCACCAGAATATAAGTATTTGAATATAATGGTGGAAAAGGTCCCATGAAGTCAATACCCCCATACATCAAATAGTTCAATCTCTAAGATCCCTTGCTGAGGCATGGCATAACCGTGAGGCAAATTACCAGCTCTCTGGCAACTGTAACAGTTACGTACAAACTCTCGGGAGTCTCTGTAGAGAGTAGGCCAGTAGAAGCCACATTGGAGAACCCTTGTGGCTGTTCGCTCACTTCCAAAATGTCCTCCATATTGTGATCTATGGCAGTGCCAAAGGATCTTCTGTCCTCTTTTCTAGGCACATATCTACAGATTATTCCGTCTGCACACCTCTTAAAGAGATATGGTTCATCCCACAAGTAGTACTTTGCATCAGAAACCAATTTTTTTGTTTGCTGCCTACTGTACTCTTTGGGTACGAATCCCACAGCTTTATAGTTTGCAATGTCTGCAAACCATGGTGCTTCCTGAATGGCAATCATTTGCTATTCCGGAAAGGTTTCAGAGATCTCAGTAGGAGGGAGGAACGCTCCTGCTACTGGTTCTATCCGGGACAGGTGATCGGCTACTTGGTTCTCTGTCTCTTTTCTGTCTCTTATTTCTATATCAAACTCTTGCAGAAGCAACACCCATCTTATGAGTCTGGGTTTTGAATCCTTCTTTGTGAGGAGATATTTTAGAGCAGCATGGTCAGTGTACACAATCACTTTTGATCCTACCAAATAATATATGAACTTGTCAATGTCATAAACCACGGCAAGCAACTCCTTCTCTGTGGTTGTGTAATTTTTCTGCGCGTCATTTAAAACACGGCTAGCATAATAAATGACATGCAAAAGCTTGTCATGCCTCTGTCCCAATACTACACCAATGGCATGGTCACTGGCATCACACATTAGTTCGAATAGTAATGTCCAGTTTGGTGCAGAAATGACTGGTGCTGTGACCATCTTAGCTTTCAGAGTCTCAAATGCCTACAAACACTCTGGGTCAAAGACAAATGGTGTGTCAGCAGCCAGCAGATTGCTCAGAGGTTTTGCAATTTTTGAAAAATTCTTTATAAACCTCCTATAGAATCATGCGTGCCCCAGAAAGCTTTTGATTGCCTTAACATGGGCAGGTGGTGGTAATTTTTCAATTACCTCTACCTTAACTTGATCCACCTCTATTCCCTTGATCCACCTTAACTTGTTCAAAATTTTGTACCCAAGGAAAATTCCTTCAGTCACCATGAAGTGACATTTCTCCCAATTTAAAACCAGGTTAGTTTCTTGGCATCTTTTCAGAACAAGTGCTAGATGGTCAAGACAGGAGCTGAATGAGTCTCCAAATACTAAGATGTCATCCATGAAGACTTCCAAAAATTTCTCTACCATATCAGAAAAGATGGAGAGTATGCACCTCTGAAAGGTTGCAGGTGCATTGCACAGACCAAATGGCATCCTTCTGTAGGCGAATACTCCAGATGGACATGTGAATGCTGTTTTCTCTTGATCCTGATAACTTACCTACAGAAGTGGTTGGAGAAGCCTGCTTAAGGGGGTTGTTATCAGCACTTGTAGGTGTCTGATCCCTCATTGGCATTTGAACGCCAGAACTGGGAGCTTTTTGGGCGTATAACGCCAGGTTGCTGCCCTGTTCTGGCATTTGAACGCCAGAATTGGCTGCTGAATGGGCGTTTAACGCCAGGTTGCTGCCCTTTTCTGGCGTTTGAATGCCAGAATCATTCTTTTCTGGGCTCTTATTGTCCTCAAAGGAATTTTGGGCAGTGAATTTGTTATCCTCTGTCAAATGTTCCTCTCTTGGCTTTCTGCTGCTTTGAGTTGAGGCATTTAATGTCTTTCCATTCCTTAAATAAACAGCTTGGCATTCTTCTGTTATCTGTTTAGATAACTACTGTTTTGTCTGATTCAATTGTTTTTCTACATTCTGGTTAGCCTCTTTGGTCTCTTGTAGCATCTCCATAAATTCTGCTAACTGTTTTGTTATAGAAAATAGTTGCTAATTGAATTCAGCAACTTGTTCTGGGGGACTATGTTCAGTGGATACTGTTTTAGCCTCTTCTTTCATGGAGGACTTACTACTTAAGTACAGATGCTTATTTCTAGCAACCGTATCTATGAGCTCTTGAGCCTCTTCAATTGTCTTTCTCATGTGTATAGATCCACCAGTTGAGTGATCTAGAGATATCTGGGCCTTTTCTGTAAGCCCGTAGTAGAAGATGTCTAATTGCACCCACTCTAAAAACATTTCAGAGGGGCATTTCCTTAGCATCTCTCTGTACCTCTCCCAAGCATCATAAAGGGATTCACTATCCTCTTGTTTAAAGCCTTGGATGTCCAGCCTTAACTGTGTCATCCTTTTTGGGGGGAATATTGATTCAGAAATTTGTCTGATAACTATTTCTATGTTCTTATGCTAACTTTGGATTGGTTGTTTAACCACCTCTCAGCTTGGTCTTTTACAGCAAATGAAAATAGTAATAATCTGTAGACATCCTAATCCACTTTCTTATCATGTACTATGTCAGTAATTTGTAAGAACTGTGTCAGAAACTCAGTAGGTTCTTCCTGTGGAAGACCAAAATACTGGCAATTTTGCTGCACCATGATAATGAGTTGAGGATTTAACTCAAAACTGCTGGCTCTGATGGAGGGTATACATATACTACTTCCATACGAAGCAGTAGTGGGGTTGGCATATGACCCCAGAGTCCTTCTAGACTGTTCATTTCCACTTAGGTCCATGATGAAGAAAGGGAGATGATGTGAATTGTAAATAAACAATTTTCTCTCTTTTTTTATATACCAAAAATAAAATAAAATAAAATAATAAAAAAATTTGAATATAAGTTTGAAAAATGAAGAGAAAGAAAGTGGTTAGGAAGTTTTGAAAAAGATATGTCCTAAAAAAAGATATTTGAAAATTAATACTTGTAAGAAAATAAATAAAAGAAAAGATTTGAAAAAGATATAATTTTAAAATTTTGAAGATTGAGATTTTCTTAACAAGAAAACACCAAACGTAAAATTTTTCAATCAAATTAAGAAAGTGGGACAAGGAATTCAAAAAAAAATGATTTTGAAAAATTTTATCAAAGATTTTCGAAAAATATAAAAAGAAATTTGGAAAAGACTTTATTTTGAAAAAGATTTAAAAAGATAAAATTTTTAAAATTGAAATCTTGACTTGACTAACAAGAAACTACCAAATTTAAAATTTTGACTAAGTCAACCTAAGGAATTTCGAAAATGATGAGTAAATAAAGGAAAAGATATTTTTTTGAATTTAATGAGGAAAGAGAAAAACAATAAAATGACACCAAACTTAGAATTTTTAAATCAAAACAAAGAAAACAAACAAGAAAACTTTGAATGTCAAGATGAACACCAAGAACACTTTTTGAAAATTTTCAAGAAAACAAAAACACAAAGGACACCAAAATTAAAAATTTTTATACTTTGGATACTAATAAATCGAAAATGCACAAGAAAAACAAGGAAAGACACCAAACAAGAAAAACTGAAGATCAAACAAGGAACACAAAAATTTGAAACTATGACGAATAATAATAAAAAACATGCAATTGACACCAAACTTAAAACATGAAACTAGACTCAAACAGAAAACTCTAAACCAACAAAAATAAATTATTCCTAATCTAAGCAACAAGATGAACCGTCAGTTGTCCAAACTCGAACAATCCCCGGCAACAGCGCCAAAAACTTGGTGCACAAAATTGCAATCACACTTTTGCAACTCCGCACAACTAACCAGCAAGTGCACTGGGTCGTCCAAGTAATACCTTACGTGAGTAAGGGTCGATCCCACGGAGATTGCTGGCTTGAAGCAAGGTATGGTTACCTTGTAACTCTCAGTCAGGAAATTAATGATAAAAAGGGTTTTGTTTGCAAAAAGTAAAAGAGCATGAAATGAATGATACTTGTTAATCAGTAATGGAGAATAGATTGAGTTTTTGGAGATGCTCTGTCTTCTAAATTTCTGCTTTCATACTTTCTTCTTCTTCCAAACGCGCAAGGCTACTTCTACGGCAAGCTATATGTTGGTGGATCACTGTTGTCAATGGCTACCATCCGTCCTCTCAGTGAAAATGGTCCAGGTACGTTTCCGCATGACTAATCATCTGTCGGTTCTCACTTGTGTCAGAATAGGATACATTTATCCTTTTGCACACTGTCACTGTGCCCAACATTCGTGAGTTTGAAGCTCATTACAGTCATCTCTTCCTAGATCCTTCTCGGAATACCACAGACAAGGTTTAGACTTTCCGGATCTCAGGAATGCTGCCAATTGGTTCTAGCCTCTACCACGAAGGTTCTGATCTCACGGATTCAAATGCTCTGTTGTCAGGAGAGGCAAATCAAATTCATGGATCAGAAACCCAAGAGATGTGCATTCAAGCTATCGCCCAATGACTACGTTGAGCTCAGATAGAACGGAAGTGGTTGTCAAGCATGAGTTCATAAGTTTGAGAATGATGATGATTGTCATGGATCACCACATTCATCATATTGAAGTACAAATGAGTATCTTAGAACTAAAGCAAGCGTGATTGAGTAGAAAATAGTAGTACTTGCATTAATCCATTGAAATATAGCATAGCTCCTCACCCTCACCTATGGGGTTTAGAGACTCATGTTGTATAAGATACAATATGAAATGTAAAAAATGTCATAAGTCCCTAAATGAATCTCTAAAAGTAGTTTTATACTAAACTAGTAACCTATGTTTACAGAAAATGAGTAACTAAGTGTAGATAGTGCAGAAATCCACTTCTGGAGTCCACTTGGTGAGTGTTTGGGCTGAGCTTTGAAGCTTTCACGTGCATAGGCCATTCTTGGAGTTAAACGCCAGCTTTCGTGCCGGTTCTAGCGTTTTACGCTAGAAAATAATTTCTTGCTGGCGTTTAATGCTAGTTTGGGCCATCAAATCTCGGGCAAAGTATGGACTATTATACATTGCTGGAAAGCCTAAGATGTCTACTTTCCAACGCAATTAAGAGCATGCCAATTGGACTTATGTAGCTCCATAAAATCCATTTCGAGTGCAGGAGGGTCAGAATCCAACAGCATCTGCAGTCCTTTCTTAGCCTCTGAATTAGATTTTTGCTCAGGTCCCTCAATTTCAGCCAGAAAATACCTGAAATTACAAAAAAATACACAAACCCATAGTGAAGTCCAGAAATATAATTTTTGACTAAAAATTAATAAAAACATAACAAAAAGTGAATGAAATATGCTAAAAACTATATGAAAATACTACCAAAAAACGTATAAAATATCCGCTCATCAACTATCTTCTACATTCCAATCAAAGGAAATACCTAATATATTGTTTTTCAAAGGGAAAAATAGAAAATAAATTAGAGAAAGAGTGAGAGACTATTCCATGCCACTATTTCACAGTAACTTCACAACAGTTTTATTTGCAAAACAAGGTCATTTACAACATGAGCTAGTACTTAAAAGAAAATGAAAGCTTTTACAGCCAACTAGACAAAATTGCTTGCCTATTTAGAAAAGAGTAGTCACCCAAATTTTGGTTCAAAAGAAACAATTTGGTTTTCAAAAGTATATACATTGTTCTATCTGGCATATCTATAAAAGAAAAGAAAAGAATAAACTATTCTACTTACTAGTTACTACCATATGTCACAAAATTTAATGCCTTCTATCTACCAATATGCAACAATAACTAACAAAGACTATGGGATCAAAGGCATATAGATTACTATGACTTAGTGAGGAATATGAAAGAATATATTCACACATCAACAAACAAAATTACACATCCAATTTAAAAAAGAAACTAAAAAGTTAATTCCTAAAGTGGGTCACAAGATTTATATCCTTAATCATCACAGGGCCAACCTCAGAGAGAAGGTCCAAGCATGGTGGTAGAATCTCTTTGGAAGCATGGATTGAGCCCACTACAAGAAAACACGTCTTTTGCCACGCTTTTAAAGCGTGGCGAAAAGCTGAAAAAAGCGTGGCAATAGCTTTTCGCCACGCTTTTTGAGCTATTGCCACGCTTTCGAAAGGGTGGCCTATCAGAGGGTGGCGGTTGCTCTATCGCCACGCTTTTTACAGTCTATTGCCACGCTTTTTGTTTGCCACGCTTTTTTACAAACAGCCACTTGGAAAAGCGTGGCTATAAGTGGGAAATACGGCCACGCTTAAAAGCGTGACGATAGGTAGAGATATGGCCACGCTTTTGAAGCGTGGCAATAGGAAGAGATACGGCCACGCTTTTAAAACGTGGCAATAGGAAGATATACAGCCACGCTTTAAAAGCGTGGCAAAAGGCTTGTTAAATTAAAAAAAAAATTCTTTTCCTTACTTGATCTTAATTACTACAATATAAATTTTCAATCTTTTTTTATTACCAAACCTATAAATATAGTATTCAATTTTTATTGCAAGACAAATCAAACAATAATTAGTGACAATTTTTGCTTTAATTATTTTATACATTAATAAACTAATATTCAAATACAAAATAAATTTCGAGTTCAAATTCCAAAACTAAAAACGGTAGAAAAATACAGAAACAATACAACTTAAACACCAAGTCCTTTGTTGTTCTTTCTTCCTCTAGCCCTCTCAAACTTCCTTCCCTTAGATCGTACATAAGGCTTGGTATGGCTGTGAGGAACACTAGGACCAGGACCAAAATGTTTCACAGCTTCCCTGAAATAGCAAAATCAACAAGGGAACAAAAAACATGTTTAAGTTACAAAAGATAAAGTAAGACATAAGACAAGAAGAAGCAAGAGTGTAATACTCCAAAATTCCCGATTTTCGGCTGAATTAGGACATAGCAAAGCCGAACTTACAATCTGACTGGGCAGAACAAGTCCTTTTCCATCAACACATCATTTCTGATTATAGTAATCCATTGACTCAGGCGAGTTGTCACACTCAACTCAGAATCTTGCACTAGACCAAATGGATTGGATTTAACTAACCAATCTTTCAAAGACTCATAAACAGCAAAGTTTAGACCTACAATGGAACCTGGAAAACAGGAAAAACAATTAAAAATAAGAAATCATTAATTCTAATAACAGCACTACAGCCACTACAGTAGGAGAGGAGGGGGGTGGAGAACTTTAGGGAGTTAATTATATCAGTTGCATGAATTGCCCAAGCACAATATTAAGATTTGTCATATTTGCCATTATGATCATGACTGTAATCATCAACTTTGTAAAGAAGTAAAAATGAAAAGATTATTAAAACAATTTATGATAGGCCATAGGCAAGAAAAAAAAAGGACGTGTGTACTATACTTGAATTAACAATAGACAATATAATAATAGTGCATGATTGAGAAATGCAAATACAAATTCAAATGGCTGTTCAGAATTTCAGATTATATTAGATAATGGCAGCACAATGCAAACATCAGAAACCACATCAAAGTAGGGACACAATGTTTTCTATCACAAACAAATGAATAACCTCAATCTCTCAGAATTAGCAGAAATCCTTCTCATTGAAAACATCAATTTAATTTCTATTTACTTTCAGATATCCAATGTTTTAGGCCACAGTCCCATGTGCTTTTGTACAATGTGAAATTAATTTAATTATTTACTTAATGGTGAAAAGAAAATGAAAAATAAGATCCATGAATAATTGTTGCAAAAGAATCCAAGTGCAATTGCATGATCACACAACAATTTCTCGATGCCAAGCAAATTTAGGCAAACACCCCCCCCTCAAAAAGAATCCAATCATGAACATCATATATGCATGCATAGAAAGTGAGCAGAAGAGGAAATGCAAATTGAGAAATCAGCAGCAGCCAATGATTAAGGATGTAATGAGCATGAATGCATAATAAGCACAAAGAATCTAAAATCAGAAACCATATCTAGATTCTCTTTTTATTTCTTTTTCCAATGTGTTACCTGCTTCACTATAGTGACAGCCATGCTCCCACTACAAAAGCAGTCCGAATTCAGATGAGACCTGAGCTCTTTGTCCATAGACTTATATGCCTTCATAAAAGCTTCTCTCCATGTTGAATTTAGTTTATCCTCGGCTAATAAATTAATATGGACCAAGCAACAAGCAGAGCAACACTCAGCAACAACAAACCAAGGAAAATTAATGAAACAGTAACACTTCCACAGCATCTATTTTGGACAATGAAAAAAAAATACAACAAACAGCAATCACAAGTCCAGAATTCAACACCAAAACAGCACAATAAACAAGTTCATCCAGGGAAGCTTTCAGAGGAAAGACAAATTCATTCCGAACAGCAGCAGTAAACAAAACAAAACCTACATCCACTAACCAGTCCAGATTCTCTAACCACCTAATTCAACTAAACTAAATTAGTTGAACTAAACAAGCTAAACAGAATGAGCTAAACCAGATTAATCAAACAGAAATAAAATCAAATGCACTTTTCATAATTCAACCAGTTCCAATATCAAATTATTTTCAAATCAAACCAATTCTAATAATAAAACTCTTCTTAAAATCAAACCAGCTCAAGTATTAAATCATTTATAAAATCAGACTAACTCGAAATCAAACCTCTTTAACTCCAAACCAAGAAAAACCACTTTTCATAATAACCAAGTAAATAACTTTTCAAACCCATTTCTTATCAACAACCGTACTTCACTCAAACAATCAAACAACCATATCCACAAGACAAACATAATCACAGAAATATATTTTTACATCAATATCTATTTATAACAACTCTGTAATATAAAATAAATTTTAAGAAAAACCCCTACTTCAATGTCGCAATCGCATAATTCTAACACAACAGCCCGGCTTAGCCTAAACTCACAATAGCACTGGCAATTCTAACACAACCGGGACGATTGCAGCATCACCAACTCCGATTACTCTCGCAGCAACATCGAACTTGATGGAATCAAATGCAGAAACAACTCTAAAAATTCAAGACAACACCGAAACTAAAATGGAATTAAAATCATAACAAACAAATAAACAAGACCAAGGCAGTTCAGAGTATAAAAGTGAAATAGAGTTAGGAAAAAGGCTAGACCTAGAGCAGTGACACTGAACTTGAATTGGAGCAAGTCAACAACAACGATTCTTAAAGAGCGTAAGCCATCACAACCCAAAGTTGCAGCGGCCTAATCCTAAAACATCAACGCCTTAAAGTTCTCAATCAACGGATACCAGGATAGTAGCAGTGTTTAACAGAAATATAGGTTTTCCTTATTCAGAATAGAAAAAGACTAAAACAAAATGGATGCGGAGTAAGGATTGAGGAGTTACATATTCAGAAATAGCAGAATTGGGATTGAAACTGGAAAAGGGCAGTACTGATTCGAAGACAAGAACAGAGGAGGCTGTGGTGGATCCTTCTGATGGCAGCTTGGACGGCGGCAAAGAGACTCACGGTGACCGTATAACCTGGCACAGACAACCTCAGCGACAACTCTCACGATAAACACTTAACGGATAAAGAAGCTGGAGCAGGGTTAGGGCTTACCAACAGACACAGGCTTGAAAGGCGGTTTCCGGGGCCAGCAGCGGCAGCGAGGAGCTCCGGCAACGCAGCAACTGCGCGGGCAGAACGACGGCGAGCCCAGCACGCGGCGACGACGGAAGCTCCTCGACGATTTCCCTTGCGCGCGATCTCTGTTCGCGACTTCAACGGCGGCGATTTGAAGACGATAACACGCGGTGGTTGCAGCGGCGTTCAAGCTTCAGCTACGGCGTGGATGGACCCTCAACGGCCATGGTTTCCCCTGCGCAAAACTGACAGTGCGAACAGCGGTGACGCATGGCACAGTGGCGACGCGAGACAGGGCTGAGCGCGGTGGCGCGGTTGGACGAGTTCGACGGTGACGCGGCTTAACGGCGGGGTCTCCCTCCAAGGCTCGGCAAGGTTGCGACGGCGGCGGCAATACCCAGCAACACCGGCGCGTCTCCTTCCCCTCTTCTCTTCTCCCCCGTCGCGGCCCTCTCTCCCCCTCCTTTCTCCCTTCTGTTCCTTCGTTCCCCCTCTCTTTTCTTTTCTTTCCTTCTTTCTTTAGTTTTTGCCAAAGCTGATAGGTGTTAGTGCTGTTAGGAAGGGAATGGCGGTGGAAAAAAGGGTGAGTGACAGTGAAGTGGTGGAAATTAGGGTTTGTGGGGTTTAATTTAGGAATTAGGGTTTAATTTGGGATAAAAATAAAATTAAGAATTTTGGGTAAATTGGAATTTAATAAATTTTAATAAAATTAGAGTATATTATATAAAATTTTTATTATTTTACATTTGCTAAACCTTATAATTTGAAATATAGAAAATAATTCGATAATTATAAAATCAGATAAAATCTTAAATTACTTTAAATTCAATTAGTCAAAATTTGTTTTAAGTATCTTCAATAAAATAATTTCAAAGATTAAAATACTTAGTGATAAATAAATCTAAATTAGCTCTTAATAAAATCTTCTAAAATTTCTAGGTCTTACAGGGGGCCCTCTCGCCACACTTTTAAAACGTTATTATTGTTCTCTACGGCCACGCTTTTAAAGCGTGGCAAAAAAGAAACTTTTGGCCACGCTTTTAAAGCGTGGCAAAAGTGTACTAGCATATAGCCACGTTTTGTAAGCGTGGCCGTAATGAAATCCTGTCGCCACGCTTTTAAAACGTCCTTGTTTCTCTTTATGGCCACGCTTTTGAAGCGTGGCAGAAAAAAAACGTGGCCTTTTCTCTAATCAATTGCCACCCTTACAAAAGCGTGGCCGTTGCTCCTTTTCGCCACGCTTTTGAAGCGTGGCAAAAAAAAAGTGGCCAAATCTCTAATCTATCGCCACCCTCAAAAAAGCGTGGCCATTGACCACTTTTGGCCACGCTTTTGAAGTGTGGCAAGAAAAAAGCGTGGCCATAGGCCTTTTTTCTTGTAGTGGCCATGTTAAACCAATAGGAACAATTTTAACATGGCAGGTTTTCATCTTCCACTCAATGAACAATTTATTAAATCAACAATGGCAAAACACTATATAACAATCAAAAGGTCAAGAACAACACTAAAATAATAATTTATCAAATTAAAAAATTAATAAGATCAATTAAAATAGAAAATCAAAATAACAAGAACAATTAAAATTTTAAACTACAACAAGCCAACAATAAAATAAGAACTAGAAAAAAACATACTAATCATGAACACGACAATCAAATAAAACAATAACTTAATAATTAATACAAGATACAACAAGAAGAAGAAAAAAAATCACCCTAGGATGGAGCAGTTCTAAAATTCAAACAGCACAAGGAGAGGGAGGAGCTTTAAAATGCGACGGAGATGGCTGAACAGAGGTTGAACAACAGCAGAGTTGTGGCAGAACAGAGGCTCAAACATGCGGCGTAGATTGCTGAACAGA
>NC_029776.3:21787215-21795284 GCF_000817695.3 Arachis duranensis
AAAAATAGAGGTAAAAGTTTGAACAAAAAGGAGGCGGCTGCACGGCGAACAAGGGCGACGTTGCGCCGATGCTGTAGCAATGCGGACGGCGGCAATGGTTGGAAGTTGAAGAACAGAGACGAGATGGAGGGCTGCTTCGGTGCTTCTTCCAAGCTGCATTTGAGTTCTCTTCTCTGCTGGAAGCTCGAGGTGGAGACTGAGAACGAGAGGTGAGAGTGGAGGGCTGAAGGCTAAAGAGGAGAAAAAGAAGGCCAGAGGGGTGAGTGATGATTGGATTTTTGACGGTTTAGAATTTCACAAATGAATTCTCGTTGCAAGTATAGTTTCTAAACCAACAATAATCCTTTCATACAAAAATTTGTTTGTCACAAGTAACAAACCCCTAAAATCTATAAACCGAAGTATTCAAACCTCGGGTCGTTCTCCCTAGGAATTACAATAAAGTGTCTTGTTATTGGTTATGAGTTATTTTGGGGTTTTGGATAAGAAGCATGAAAAGTAAATGGTAATGAAAATAAACTAACAACTATAAAAGACTCTTGGCAAGGTATGAAAATTAGAAGTCCTATCCTAGTTATCCTTCTCAATTGTGATGGAAATTGTTCATTGCTACCACTTAGTTAACCCTTACTAAATAAAGGAAAGTCAAGTAGATGAATTGACTTGAGCCACAAGTCCTAGCCAACTCCCAAGGAAAGACTAACTTTAGTGCACTCCAAACCAATTAGCAATCTCTCCAATTATCAATCAACAAAGGAATTAGATAACTCAAGAGTCACTAATTACTCTACCTAGGCCAAGAGGAACAAAATCTATACTATATCTAGAAGAGGCATTTCAACAAACACATAAAGTGCAATAGAAGTAATCATTATTAAATGCAAGAATTAAGGGAATCTACAACTACAAAAACAAGAGATCAACAATAGAAAAGCAAAGAAGACACATTTAGTATGAATTACCTCTTATTGAATTGAAAGAATGTAGAAGGAACAATACTAGATCTACAACAAAATATAATAACAACAAAAGAGTAGAAGAAGATGAATGTAGCAACAAAGAATTGAGAGATAGAAGTGGAAGAAAGCTAAGATTAAAACCTAGATCTAAGAACTAATCCTAATCCTAATCCTAATTCTAGAGAGAAGTGAGAGCTTCTCTCTCTAGAAACTAATTCTAACTACTAAACTAAACTAATGGTAACTAACATGTGTTTCTCTCTTCAATCCTTGGCTTGAATAGCATTAGAAATGAGTTGGATTGGGCCCACAAGGCTTCTAAAATCGCTGGCCACGTTTTGCTTCAAGTGGACTAGGTGGCAGCAACGGCGCGTGCGCATACTATGCGCGTGCGCGCCACCATACGTGTAGCAACTATGGCAAATCTTATATCGTTTCGAAACCCCGGATGTTAGCTTTCTAACCCAACTGGAACCGCATCATTTGGACCTCTGTAGCTCAAGTTATGGTCATTTAAGTACGAAGAGGTCGGTGACAAACCCCATTTGTAGGGTTTATCTTGTATTGATTCTAGGGGATTTTATCACCTTTCACCCACATTTATTCAATAAAATAGCATGGTTTTGTATATTCTCCTTTAATTGTGCTTAAGAGTGAAAACATGCTTTTTAGATTCCCTTGATCCAATCTTTGCCTCCTAAACATTAAATCACTTAACAAACATATCAAGGCATCTAATGGAATCAAGGAGAATTTGATTTAGCTATTTTAAGTCCTAAAAAGCATGTTTTCACTCTTAAGCACAATTAAAGGAGAAGTTATAAAATCATGCTATTTCATTGAATAAATGTGAGAAAAGGTCTACAAAATACTCTAAATTCAATACAAGATAAACCGTCAAATTGGGGTTTATCAGTGAGTGGGTCTGTGGGTGACTAACTGACTAGGGTTCCTTTCAGTATGCAAAAGCAAAACAGAGCGTTTTTGGCCAAATTTAAAAAACTGGCCGGGTCACAGTTCGGTTTGATCGACCGGTTCCCGGCCAGTTCGGCGGTCCAACTTTGGTTTTTAAATCTGGCAGTTTTTCCTTCTACCCGAACCTTGTTTGCCAAAGGTTTCGAGTTCAACCGGCCAGTTCAAACCTGTTTTCAGAACATTGCTCAACACTGGTATCGTTCATTCTAACTGGAAGTACTTGAAACGTTAAATCTTTTTCTATTTGAACTGATACGGTAGTAAAAATATTTGATACGTCACCGGCCATCAATCCGTCTTAATACTTCAAACGGCTCGATACACCTCAGTTTCATCCACTTAATCTTGATTGCCCCTCGATTCCAGCCTATTGAAGCAACCTCAAAGAATGCATAACTTCTTTCCTTAAACTATCTAGGTTTTCTATCCCAGTCTGCATAAATTTCCTATTGGCTTTGCTCAGTTAAAATCTCAACTTGAATTCATTTAGTTTTTCTCCGTGTCTTGGCTTTCGATTTGAGACCTAGGACGCTTGAGCTTCCAAGAAATAGTCTTCCCTAAAACCTGTCAAACACTGAGTTATATGCACCGCTACTTTATCTTTCATGATACATCTTAGTAACTTTAAGGTGAATCAAAGGTTCGCTCATGTGTGCTTCCAATAATGATTTACGTGTCTACTTTCAACATTTGGCACACTAAGTTTTTCCTTTTACATTTAAATTCCATTCCTGTTTTTTATTGATCTCTTCTTGATTCCCTTGCCCAACAAGCTTCGCTATTCTTGGTAGCTCTTTATCGTCTTACTGTGCTATCCGAATCCCAGCCTCACAATTGTCTAACATTTGCAATCGATCCAGTCTGACACCTCCATCCACTTTCTCATCTTCCAACCTCATATTCTGAACTTACTTAGCGGTTCATTCTCCTTAATTGTCCTCCAAACAATACTCAGAGACTTCCTGCTCAAGGAATCACCAATAGATCATAACATTGCATCAGCATATCTCCTAAGCCCTTTGGTAATGTATCATAGTAAGCCTTAAATAGTTCATTAGGTTCAGGTAATCGTGAGTAATGATGTTGTAGTTAATTCCTTTCTCTCAAGGTTCGAAAGCTTCATTCGCATTCAGGCATCCAACAAAAGGTGTATCCTTACGGTTCAATCTGTGGAAATTAAACTTCACAACTCCCCATGATCCTACACATGCTCAAGCTTCATCTTCTGCGTCCACCAATTGTATTTTAAGGAACTAATGCTCCAAGGGTTATATCTAAGAATTGTGCGCGATACAAAATCAAGCTCGAGTTGATTTCCAAAAAGATTCTAAGCTCAAAGGACGGACGAACGAACAACCCAAATGGTGTTCGCAAGAAATCAGAAGGATGTCTTGTGTTCTGATTAAATAAAGTTGTAGAAAATTTTACTAAATACACAGGATAAGAATTAAGATGTATCTCACAGAGGGAAGCCAAATCAAACACTCTGTTTAGAAAGAAGCAATGCATATTGAATTAAGTCTCCGTCGATTTTTGAAGAATCACAGGTTCACAGAGAAAAGCAATTCGACTGCTAGTTTTCAAAGATTCAAGAGTCACTTGGTTGTACCAAAAAAAAAAATTAGGCTCACTTCGGAGAGTACAAAGTTCATGCACGATTACGTGTGAGTAAGAAATAGAATTGGGGAGACAATTAAATCTTTTGTAAACAAAGAATCGAAGACGAAACCTCGAGCAAGTTATAAGGGAAAAAGAATCGATTGGGTCACAAAGGTCCATGGATAATAAGCCTATCGCACAATCAATCTCTCTCCATTATAGCTCACCGTAATAGAATTCTAACACTACCCCTCATGACCATTAGCTTTTTCAGACCCTTCGAACATAAATCGAATTGTATATTCAAAGCAATCCAGTAGCACGTGGTGTATTGATAACCAGTCTAATCCTATCAGCGGCTAGCAAGAAGGAACCTCGAGCTTAAATATTATAAGTTGGGAAGTTAGTATACGCATAATAGAGTCACAACTAAGTCTTAACACTTTCAGCTCTAAATCCTCACCTCTGTCATACACTATGTCTAAACGCGGCACTCCCAATATCATATAATGCAATTAGAATTCTGTTAACATTTTGAAGATTACCTCCTTCTTGTGCTCACGATTGATCAGCGTCTTGAGCCTTTCTGTGGGAGCAATCTCTGGAGATATGACCCGGTTCCCCGCACCTATAACACAGACCTAAATCCTTTTGGCATGGCCTATTCGGATGAAAACTTTCGCAACTTTGGCACCTCACATCCTCTGGGTAAGGCGTTACTTGCTTCCCTTTATCACTCCCCTGGCCACTGCCACTTCTCTTGAACTCTTGACCTCTTGGTGTAAAATTATGCTTGTGGTCCCTTCAGCGGAACTCCCGGCTTTCACCCCTTGCCAAAGCAGCCTTCTTTAAACAATTTTCTGATAAAACTCTTATTTTTATCGGGCCCACCAAACTCAATATATCACTTTGAAGTCCTCCTTCATATTTGATGCACTTCCACTCCTCAAAGTCTTTTGGAGCCCCCTGACAAATCCTAGAGAATCGGCACAATTTCTCAAACTTGTTCGTGTATTCAGCGACCGACATCTTACCCTATTTTAATTGCAGTAGTTCAAGCTTCTTAGCCATTCTGAACGAGTTAGAAAAGTATTTCTTGTAAAACTCAGTTCAGAATGCATCCCAGGGTATAATAGCATCAACCTACTACAGAAGGTGTCGCGTCATTGCCACCAGTACTGAGCTTCACCCACTAACTGATAAGTTGCAAACTCAACACGCTGATCTTCAAGGACTTGTTGTGCTTGTAAAGCCCGCTCGATTGCTTGAAACCAGTTATCGGCCTCAGTGGGGTTCTTGGTTCCTCCGAAGATCGGTAGATGTATCGTCAGAAAAGTTGCAACCATCATTAGCCCATTATCCCCATTAGCGGCATTCCCATTTCCAGCTTGATTCCCTAGCGCTTCGGCTGTTGCTTGCATAGCCGCAGCCATGTTTTCCAGGGCAGCCATAAAGTTCACAGGGTCGTCTCCCATTGTTTCAGGGTCTGCAGTACCTATCCTACCTCTGCCTCGCTCGCGACTGTGTCCACGAGTCGCGATCTGGTTCCTATTAACACCAAACAAGTGATATCAAGGTGATCAGCCTCAATATCGCAAGTCTAGTACATTAAAGTCCCAAATTCATGCTCATGAACATTCATGCCATATTTATCAGTCAGATATTCTAAATAGCACATAAACACGACTCAGAGTATGCTCATAAGCATAGTCAGTCCATCCCTTAAGCTCTACAGGAACGAACTGCTCTGATACCATAATGTAACACCCTAACACACAGAGCCTTATGCTTAAGTCGTAAAGCAGAAGTGGCGACATATTACGACCTTTAAAAGAAAAGATATATATAAATATAGCTAAAAAAAATTCATATCTAGGAGTCTTGAAAGAGAAGTTAAGCAAAAGCGAGAATAGAAAATCGTGTCACACTCGTACAAATAAGTGTAAAACAGATAGGTAAGATCAAAAGAAGGCTAAAAACATAATATACAAATCGGATTTCCAAAATACAGATATCAAGCTCCAGACTCGACCTACGAAGCTAAGGCCAGCCAAAATATATAATTATATATGTTTATACAACCCAAAATATAACTCATACTACAAAATAAATACCTGTTTCTCCAAGTCAACCTCTAAGAGGGACAAAAAATATATACGAAGGAGAATTTATATACATATAAACACAGCATCAATACAAAATACAGCAACCCAAAATAATCAAACTTCGCTTGCACAGGAAATTTCAGACGCTCAGTGAGGTATCTCTCGACCTGCATCTGGAAAACAACAGAAATATGTATGGAATGAGAACCAGATGTTCTTAGCATGGTAAAGATGCCCGTATAGTTAATATAAAATGTCTCAGAAAATCCAGAGGTATTCCTAGAACTCCGATACTCATATTTCAGCTTAAAGATTCAACTAAACCAAAAATTAAGTAAGTTATCTAAGGTATTTCAAGTTCTGAATCTAAATTTAACCTAACACTCCACTTTCTGTCTTTTTTAATCCTCCGAATTACCAGTGGAACAACTCCCTCACACCTCCGCCAAGAGGAGTCTCTCAGAAAATATACACATACAATTCAAGCAAGAAAAATACAAATAGATGTGCAATTACAGCAAGTAGAACAAGTAACAGATAAGCAGAGTTAAGCAGTTAAGCAAACTAAAACAATGCACACTCAAACAAAACAAACAAATGCATATGATGTATGATTGTCTTATGGCTAATGAGTCTTATCTGTCGGTTATATAGCCAATCTGACATGTCCGGTAGCTAACCCGAACATCGTCCTCTTGAAAATTGGTGAGCAGTACAGTACCACGATCCTCACCTGATGAGCGGTAAAACACCTCGATCCCCACCATCTGCAGGCGGTAAACCACATCGATCCCCACAAAAATTTTCAATTGGAAAATAGCACGCATATGGGCGGTAAATAACCACGATCCCCACAAAACAAATTTCTTTAAAATATCGTGGGTGGTAAATAACCACAATCCCCACAAAACATTTCCATATCAAACTATCATCATTCAATTCATTCAACAATTATCATCATCACACTTCTCATTCCGTTCATCAATAATTCACACTCAAAACATAATTTTCTTCTTAACTAAATAAAACTCAAAACATAATACTTTTCTTGATAAATTGAAACTCCAACATAATACTTTTCTTAATAAATCAAGTTCCAAAACATAATGCATTTCTTTTCTTTATAAATCGAAGTCAAATAATGTAATTCTTTTATCCATACTTGTCTAAATAATACTTCAAACCAAATCTCCAATTTTTATAAAAATTTCGGCAACATCTCCTCTAAAATTCAAATTTCTGCCACCCCTCAAGGGTCTCAACCACCAAACCAAACACCTCTCAGTCATTCAAATCATTCCCAGTATCAAATTATTTCAAAATCAAACCAATTTCAATATTAAATCTTTTTTCAAAAGCAACCAACTCCAATATCAAATGGTTTACAAAATCAAACTGCACATTTCTCAATCAATCCATTCAATTTAATTTCACAAATCTACCATCAACCCTCAACATATTAACAATCATCATTAATTTATACTCATCAGAATCATAATCCAACTCATATAAATTTATTCATCCTTTGTACACACATCATATACTATATACACAATCCATCAATAATTCATTCAATTCATTTTTATCTTAAGGGCTTCTAGCCTAAGTTTTCACGTGATATTAAACATTAACTACGAGAAACCAAAACCATACCTTGATTATTCTGCTCTAAGCTCGAAACTCCTTAAAAATCTCTCCTTTCACAAGCTCCAAGCTTCCAAACGTCAATTTCTCAAACTTGATCACCCAAATTTTGTTCCGAACCGCCCAATTGAACTTCAAATCAACAAGAGCACAATCTAATTCACACAATATCACTATAATCATCATAGGATTCACTAATTCAATGATTCACAAGGGTTCAACAGTTTCTTAGCTTACCCACGAATCAATTGGACAAAACCTAGTGATTACCCACTGTTAGAGTTCACCTAAACCATCAAAATAATTCAATTCCTCAATACCCAAACTTAAAACCTACGAAATTAAGGAGGAGAAGAACTGTGTGAAAAATGTAAATCTCTTACCACTTTGTTCGGATAAAATTGAAGAGAATTCTAAAACGAATATGCAGTCGCTGACGGCTCGTCAATCAGAGCTCCGAGTTAAAAGTTATATAGAATTAAATCTTTGGAGCAAGGGTTTCATTTCTTTCCAGCACATTTCGTATGAAAAACGGGAATAAAGAGATGAAGCTTAATAAGGGAGGTTGAAATAGGTTAGGCCTTGGCTTCGGTCTAAGGTTCGACCTGTTAGTTTAGTTTTGGGTCAAAATTTTTAAAATTAGTGTCGTGTATTTTAATTATTTCTTCCATTCTAAACTATTAAATTAAATTTTTTATTTCTTTAAATGATAAATAATTTATTGGCTAATTATTTATTAATTTCGTGGATTTTACACCTGCAGCCTACTATAGGCTTTTTTTAAAGT
>NC_029776.3:21795817-21805738 GCF_000817695.3 Arachis duranensis
AAAAAAATATATATTAATTACATTACATCTCCAGAAACATAAATTTAACAAATTTGATCCAACTTAAAGCTTTTTCCATCCTTAGGCCCACTGTTATTTAACTTTTTTTAACACCTTATTTTTATCTTTCCTTCATGCAAATCGCAAACATTATCCCAAAACTCTTGACATGGCCCAAAATCCTCCCCGGCCGGGCTTTTTGCTGATCAGATAAGTTTGCCCATGTCCAAATTTCAAAACCAAAACATAAGGTCCCCCGACATAAAATAAATAAATATTATAATTAATTTGGTTAACTAAAGTTATTAGCATTACTTATAATGCACATCTTATGAAACTGAGAGACCTGCAATTAAACCCTCCTGGTACAAGCTGCAACGGACAACACTTACCCATGAATGGAATACAACTTCGAACCCGGATCTTTCTTTCAGCATCGTTAGAATTTATTTATTATTTAGTATCCACGAGGGCAAATTATTGATAAACGTCATAAGATTTACAGTGATAAAAATTTTATCAAGTGAATTAGACTTAATTGCTAAAACTATAGGGGACAAGCGGCATTTAATGAAATTTGAAAAAAAAACTTACGAATTCTAACTATGTTTATCTCTGCTACGAACACTATGATTCTACCTTAAAAGAATTCGATTGCAAAGATGATGAATTATTGGAAAAAGTAATTAGATATTTTTTAATGGCATTACTCTATCCATAACTCACGAGTTTATGAAAAGATAACCATGTATAACCTGTTGTCAAGGATAATGTTGGATATCTGCACTGGAGAATTGAATGTCCAAAATTAACACGAGACATCACAAACAAGATGAAGAATGATAGAAACTGCTTGAAAAATGCAATAAAGCAATATTATATGAAGAACAATAAGAGAGTACCTCGTAAACTTGATCATGTGTTCCATTTATGCAAAAATACCAGTATGAAAGCGTAAGTTTCTTATTTTATTTATTTTGTTTCTTATTTGTGAAAACAAAACATATAAAATAAGAAATAAAAGTAAATAAAATAAAATAAAAAACATACGCTTTAATATTGGTATTTTTACATAAATAGAACACATGACCAAGTTTACGAGTTCCTCTCTTGTTGTTCTTCAAATAATACTGCTTTATTGCATTTTTCAAGCAGTCTCTGTCATTTTTATCTCGTTTATGATATCTAGTGTTGATTTTGGACATTCAATCCCGAGTGCAGATATCCAACATTATCCATAACAACAAAGTTATACATGGTTGGTTATCTCTCCATCAAACTTTTCTAAGTTATGAAAAGAGAATAATGCTATTAAAAAATCTCCAATTATTTTTTTCAATAATTCATCATCTTTGCAATCGAAGTCTTCTAAAGTAGAATCACAGTACTCGCAACAGAGATTACGTAAGTTTTCTTTCAAACTTTATTAAATGCAGTATATAGCAATTGGCAAAACGTTTGTCCTTTTTAGCAATTAAATCTATCTCAATTGATAAAATTTTTATCACTTTAAATCATATGGTACGACGTTTTTCAATAATTTACCTTGGTGGATACTAATTTTGTCTTCGGTGGATTCTAATTTTGTCTTCAGTAGATTTTTCCGCAATCAAATCCAATTCAACTCCTTAGCTGTGCATAGTTGACCACTGTTTAACTTGATCAGAATTTCAAAAGTTCAACTGAAGCAAAAAATTATAACAAAATCATAAACAAGCACTAAAAACAGATCTAACATAAAGAAAATCACTAAAAACATGAAGGAGTGAACAACACTATCTGTTAATTTAGTAATTAATCTATTTAACAGATATAAAATAACAAAGCAATAGATAATGCAAAACAGTAAGCAAGAAGACGAGAATTAAACAAGCTAACAAAGAGACAAAGTGCTGCAAATCACCAAGCACATTAGAAACAGCATCAAGATAATAATTACTTCTTAACAAAGATAATTAATCTATCAAACCCTGTCACTCTATCAGCACACATTATAATTAATCTAACTCCAAACACACACAAAATCAAACACACACAAAATCAATTCTATATTCTATCAGACCTTCAAATGCACAAAATTATTATGTTAAAAAAAAAGGCCAAAGTCAAAAGAGACGGAGAGTGGACGAACCTGTGAGGCTGAAAGCGGTGAGGATGGACAGCTATGGATGACGAGAGGCAGAGGCTGAGAAGCGAGATGGACAGAGAGACAGACGAAGGACAGCCGAGGTGATGCAAAGGCACACTGACAGAGTGACAGGAGTGCGGAGAGACTACTCGGCGAGTGGCTGGATGCGAAGGGAGACAGATGTCAACGAAGCTGGCGCAAGGCTGATGAGCAGCGAGAAAGCAAGGCCGGAGGCAGGATGGCAGCAGCAGCGGATTGAGAGTGAGAGTGAGAGTGAGGCAGAGGGAAAGTCGGTAAAGAGAAATGGGAAAGGTGTTAACTGTTTGGTACATGTGTTAAAAGTGTGCTCTGCTTACAGAACATGGTGGTGAGGCATTGAAGCTTACTCCATGCTTGTATCCACTTGCAGTCATGCTTATTCTGCTGCCTACAAAAGGAAGAGGAAAAAAATTAAGGTTCTGAAAACCGAACAGGTATACATATAGAGCACCAAAACATAGAACAAGTATACATATAGAGCAGTACCAAACAATCCAATTCTCAGTTCCATGAATCATAAACAAAAGGGTGTCTAAATATCCACAAAATCAATCAAATTCAGCATTACAAAGTATCAAAAACCAAATTTTGCAGTTAAAGAATGAAGTAAAAAACATTAGAAATGAGTGGCTTGAAGCCTTGAACCACCGTCTTCCGCATAAGAGAAAGACACTACCATCATCATCATCACTCCCAAGACCTCCAACAACAGCGTCATCTTCATGATTTCCTTGCTCTAAATCAATAACATGGGACATCTACTGTTTGTTAATTTTTTGAAAGCATCAATTTGGTTTAAATTAAAAAACAGCAACAGATAATCACTCTAAACTCTGAAATCAATAAATCAATCAATAAAAATTCAAAAATAGCATACTCAAATTAAAAAACATCAGCAACAGAGTAACAAATCCATTTTTAGTAATAATTTCGACAACAACACAAAATCAATTTCTTTGATTGATTTCACATTCAGAAAATCACTAATCAGATTTAGAACAGACTCAACAGAGCAATAACAATACAATCCAATTACAATATCACAGCAACCCACTACCCAATAATCTCAACAAACAACATCCAAACAATTAATCATGCTCCAACAATTAATCATTTAATCATGCTTCAAGCAAATAGTTTTTGTTACGGCCCGGCCCAGAATCAGCTTTGGGCCGACCCGACTCAAGCAGTACCCGACCCGGATAGGCGCCCTCCAACCGACCCGGACACGCGTCCTGTACGGCTCACACACGGCCGCAAGACAGCGTCCTCGGAAATATGGGCCTGTCCCATAAGGGGGCCCACTACTGACATGTATATAAGGGGAAGATTGGCTCTTCCCCCGAGGTACGTCACCTTCCACATCACTTCCCCTGCTTGTACGATTTCTGACTTAGGCGTCGGAGTGTCTTTGCAGGTGGCACCCCCCCCTTTTCGTCCCTTCACCAGCTCAAGTGCTCGCCAGTTCGGCTAGCCCGCTACAAGTGCGACCCAAGTTGAGGCGTCCTCACCCATCCATCCTCTCGCTTGTATACCCGACCTGACCGGAATCCGACAACCGAACATTGGCGCTGTCTGTGGGGAATCGACCTCTTAGGGCCCTTCCCCGTCGGCCCCGGGCAGGTCAAATATCTCATAGTGGCAATCGATTACTATACCAAATGGATAGAAGCCGAACCGTTGGCCAGCATATCCTCGGCCAATTGCAGAAAATTCATGTGGAGGCAGGTGATAACACGGTTCGGGATACCAGAAGCCGTCATCTCGGACAACGGCACACAATTTGCTGACAAAAAGTTCACAGAATTCCTCAACGGCCTAGGTATAAGGCAAAGGTTCTCTTCGGTAGAACACCCTCGGACGAACGGACAAGTGGAGTCCGCCAACAAAGTTATCCTTTCAGGGCTAAAGAAGAGGTTGGACAACAAAAAGGGTGCTTGGGCCGACGAGCTGGCATCGGTCCTCTGGTCTTATCGAACAACCGAGCAATCCTCCACCAAGGAAACCCCTTTCCGACTAACATACGGGGTGGACGCAGTAATACCCGTGGAGATCGGTGAACCGAGTCCGCGATTGCTTTTGAAAGGAGTAGAGGAAACTGTGGAAAAAGACCTGATAGATGAAGCTCGGGAGATGGCCCATTTGACGGAAACAGCGCTAAAACAAAGAATAGCTCTGCGCTACAACACCAAAGTGCTCAAGAGGGACTTTGAGCTTGACGACCTCGTCCTGAGGCGGAACGATATCGGCTTGCCGACCCCCGGAGAAGGTAAGCTAGCGGCAAACTGGGAAGGCCCTTACAGAGTAAAAAAGGTGATGGGAAAAGGAGCCTTTAAGTTAGAAAAGCTCGATGGCAAGGAGGTCCCGAGAACATGGAATGCGGACAACCTAAGAAGATTCTACTCCTAGGAGAAGGCCCGACTAACCGGCCAGGATAGCTAAGTGGTCATCTCGCAAATTTATCTTTTGAACTTCTCATAGCGACTTATCTGTCCTTTACACAGTTACCGAATAATATATACTTGCGCAAATTTTCTCTCCTATTTTGTCACTTGATTTTTCAGATAAACCACCACGTCCAACGACGGCGTACGTCCCTGGGACTGATCACCCCGGGAACCCGTCAATCACAATCATAACGACAACACAAAAGGCCATGAGCCATAGATATAAGCGAAGACGATAAACCGAAAAACGGTTAAAAGAAACGGCAACACGAGCAAACGATAAAACGGTCGTTGATAAAAAGCCAACATAAAACGGCTAAACACCAAAAACGTTAAATTGTTCGCAAGCCAAAAACGGCTAAAACTAAAATAGTCTACAAGTCATAACAAAGCGGCTGCACAAAAAGCTGTAAACACAAATTTACTTCTTGGGGACGTCGACGACCTTGCCATCAAGAATAACCTTGCGGACCCCGATTGCCGACGTGTCGAACTCAGGAGCAACAATTTTAATTTGAGCTTTGAGGGCTTCCTCAGTGCCCAAGATCGCGACCTTACCCTGCTTGACAACATCTTTATACTTCGCCTTCCATGACGTCAGCTCGGCCTCCACGGCCCGCTTTTCTTCTTCAACTTCGGCCACCCGCTTTTGCGCCGCGCCGACCTGTCCTTCCAGAGCCATCTCACGCTCGAGCAAACGTTCAATCGTTGCGTTCGACTCTTTTTGTTTCTTCTCGGCGGCCGCTAACTTTTGTTCAGCGGCGGTAGCTTTCTGTTCAGCAGTGGTGGCCTTCTTCTTGGCGGCATCCAACTTTCCCGAAGACTGAGTCACCTGCTCCTGGAGAGTTTCCACTTCTGTTTTTAATTCATTATTGGCCTTCCCAGTAGCCTCCAACCTCCTGCGGAGAGACTCCATCCCGGACAGCTCGAACTCGGCCTTCCGGGCTATCACGGCCCCACGCAAGAGAGTACGATACATCCACCTCGCCTGTCCGGCAAGGGATGACTCGTGGAAATGTTCCTCGGTACCAGGGATCAGCTCGGAATCTATGAATTTACCGGCGTCAAAGTTCCTCTCCATGACGGTAAGAACGCCCTCAGGGCTAGATGACGCCGTGGATGCCTTCTTTCTTTTCTTTGGGTTGGGAACCTCTTCCACCTCAACATCCGGGCCAGGAACGGAACCGCCAGTTCCTACTACCTCGTGGATGGGGGAGGCATGGACTGTTTTGCCACTCTCAACCGCGGCGCCCTGAGTCGAGGTACCGATCCCATCGGTTGAGGCCTTCTGCTCGGGAACGTCTTTGTTCTCCGAAGCTTCAGGACCCTCGGGGATGGGTTGCTCGTCACTCTCTTCGTCATCGCCGCCACCAAGGAAGGTTTGAAACAAGTCGGGAAGACCCGTCACCGACGCAGACATATCCACTGCAGAAGAGCGAAGAAGGTCGGTTAGTCACCACAAATCATCAACAAAATCAAAAAGATAAAGGGTAAAGTAAAAGCTTCTCACAAATATAGTTACGGCTGGACTCCCGGTCACCCATGAGGAGGTGGGGATTTACCGGGTTCTTCCCAAAAACTGCGTTTAGCACCTCGGCAATCTGTTGATCTATTTCCGACATGTTTTTATAAAGTACCTTAATAAAACTATTGGCTCCTGCCCCGAAGCTCCAATAAGTCGGGATGAGCCTTACCCCCTCCAAAGACAACCAAAAGGGGTGACGACCTTTGGCCGGACGGACCTTAAAATACTTGTCCTTAAACCCATGGTAAGAATCTTCGAACAAGCCGAAAATCTTCCGACCCTGAGCAGCCCGGAAGGACATAAACCCTTTCTTATGTTTCCCCTCCTTGGAAGGGTTCGTGAGGGTGAAGAAAAAGAGGAAGACATCTACGGACACCGGCAGGTCGAGATATTCACAAACCATCTCGAAACAGCGGATCGAAGCCCAACTGTTCGGATGCAATTGCGACGGTGACACAGAAATTCGGTTTAAGAGCGCCATTTGAAAGGCTGAGAACGGAATGCGAACTCCGACTTGAGTGAACATGGCCTTGTAGAACCAAATCCAGTCGGCGACCTGGCGGGTTTGGAAGTTGATTTCATACAACCGCTCGTGAGCAGCCGGGACGAAGGCGTCATAATTGGCCTCCTCATCAGTCCCACCACACAAGTACCCGGCTTGTCGGAACTCGGTGAGCTCCTCCTCGCCCATTTGGTTGGGTGATTCCCTTATATCGGAAACGACCCAAGCATATTGGTCGTACGCCGCGGGGTTAACGGATGCCCGGGAGACCGTGCGAGCCATACCTACATGGGGGTACCATCCAGTTAGTCTAAGAGATCGGTTGCTCAAGCCGAACACACACACCACCCTCACGACTTCCCGACTAAGACCAAACAAGACTAAAATGGCTACAAGAGCGAGAAAAACCTACCCTGGAATGGTACTTTTCCCCCTAGCACGACTACTCGTGACTAAAAAGTTACGCAGTAACATCCAAAGAACCAAGGCAACAAGCATACCAAAAATAATGCATAAAGAGAGGAATGATTCGAGATTTACCTAAATTGATGGAAAAAGGATGATTGCGAATCTGGAGAAAATGCAGGAACGGAGGCACCACAGCAAACACCTTGAAATCTTGTAGCAGGAAGGAAGAAAGGAGGAGCAGGGAGTGTAAAAAAGTATAGAAACATCAAAATCAATCGTTTAAAAACCGCTTCCAAAAGCGCGAAACCGCTAAGGGCAAAATAGTCTTTTCAAACGGGGTTTTTACCCCATTATGAACATTCAATGCTCGGCGCAGGAAACGAAGCGATGGAACGGTTGTTTGAGCAATCAAGAGACGCGCGTTGGGGGCACACTCTCCCCACGAGAGGCCGACCAGACGAGGTGCAAGACGACACGCCATTAGTAGCTTCCACGACTACCATTGGCGCGTGGGGGGACTGTTACGGCCCGGCCCAGAATCAGCTTTGGGCCGACCCGACTCAAGCAGTACCCGACCCGGATAGGCGCCCTCCAACCGACCCGGACACGCGTCCTGTACGGCTCACACACGGCCGCAAGACAGCGTCCTCGGAAATATGGGCCTGTCCCATAAGGGGGCCCACTACTGACATGTATATAAGGGGAAGATTGGCTCTTCCCCCGAGGTACGTCACCTTCCACATCACTTCCCCTGCTTGTACGATTTCTGACTTAGGCGTCGGAGTGTCTTTGCAGGTGGCACCCCCCCTTTTCGTCCCTTCACCAGCTCAAGTGCTCGCCAGTTCGGCTAGCCCGCTACAAGTGCGACCCAAGTTGAGGCGTCCTCACCCATCCATCCTCTCGCTTGTATACCCGACCTGACCGGAATCCGACAACCGAACAGTTTTTCAACAATTAATCATGCTTCAGCCTTCAAGCAATCAGCTTCAACAATTAATCATTTAATAATGCTTCAAATGGGTGTTGACGTGTTGACCCGTATACGAATGGTGTTGCTGAATGAAATGATGTAGAACCAACAATTAATCATACTTCAAGTCAGCAAGGTTTACAAGTTAAAACCAACAATTAATCATACTTCAACAATTATTATTACAACAAATTAGATTTATACCTAGGCTTAGTGGAAGACTAGGAAGAATGCAAAGCGACAGTGGCTGGGGTGGAAGGGTCAAACAGAGCTGGCGTCGGCAGGAAGACACTCGCGACGGCAACTGGCGCTGGCAGTGGCTGAGATTTTGAGATTTTGACGGCTGAAAGGAAAGCTTGTTGCGCGAACGGAAAGCTGGCGCCATGGGTCTGTGCAGGTGAGTGACTTCGACCTTGCGACAGCGGCGATGACTAGACGGGGGTTGCGCCGGAAGCTCGCGGTGGAGACTGAACGTGGTGAAAGCGAGAGGTGAGAATGGAGGGCTGGAGGGGAGGCTCGAGAGTGGGTGTGTGCAGTGTGGGTGTCTGGGTGAAAGAGTCCTAGGGTTCCTTTTGGGGGGCCAAGTCAAAACGCTTTTTTTTTTGGCAAAATTCAAAAACCGGTCGAACCAAATGGTTCGACCGACCAATTTTCGGCTGGTTTGTCGGTCTAATTTCGGTTTTTGAATTTGACGGTTTTGTTTATTGTTCGAACTGTGTTTACTAACGGTTCTCGGTTTAACTGGTTCGACTGCCGATTTGAACAAGTTTTCAGAACATTGAAAAACATCTTAAACGATCTCACAAATACATGACAAAGACAATTAGACCCCATTAAAAAGAAAATCTCTTTCCGGCCTTTTATAATTAATTTTGTGAGACTAATTAGTTTTTTTTGTCAATAAAGCATATACCTGGCATGTTATCGTTAAGTGCCAACTTAGAATGTCAGATATTAAGCTCACCCAACCCAACCCCTATTGATTACACTAAAACTAGGTCATTTAGCAGATTGGGAGAGAGTATAAAATCAACCAAGGTTGCGAGAACTGAACCGGTCAATGAACCAGTAAAGTGACCAATTCAATGGTTAAAAGATTCAACTGGAGTTCAACTGGTTTAATTAATATAAAATAAAATTATTAAAAATTTAATATATAATTTAAATATTTAAATTCAATGAATTCTAAACTAACAAAACTTTAAAATTTTATAATTTCACATAATAAATTATCCATAATTTATCATTAAAAGTTTATAAACAACTTCACACATCAACGTTTCTAGCTAACAAAAATCAAAATACATGTAAATGGCAAAAACATAATGTTCTACCTCCATCAGTTATTCCAGTTTCATAAAAGTTATAAATACAAAAAATTAACAAAAGAATCAGAAAAATCAGCAAAGAGAATCAACAATTCAGAATTAAAAAAAATTAGCATAAATAACTCAAAATTAGAAAATTTTCAGCATAAACAACTCAGAATCAAAATCATAGCATAAACAACTAATCAGAAAAATTCTAGCACAATGCAGTGAAGTCCTGCACAATAGCACCATCAACAACTCAAAGTCAGAAAAATCAGCAACCAGAATCAACAGCTCAGAATAAAAAAATCAGCATTAACAACTCAGAATCAAATAAATCAGCATAAACAACTCAGAATCAGAAAAATTCCAGCATAAATAATGTAGTGAAACACTGAACTATAGCACCATCAAAACTCAAAATTAGCCACTAGCAACTCAAAAATAAGAATAAATAAAATTAACAAAATTACCAAAATAAATTGAGACAGTCGTGCTTACCAGCAGCGAGGGAGGAAGGAAGGTGACGGTGTGGCAAATACTCCACAGTCGAGCAGAGAGAGACGTCGCAGTGAGAGAGAGAGCGCTCGAA
>NC_029776.3:21805766-21826559 GCF_000817695.3 Arachis duranensis
CGGTGGGAACGCCAACAGCTCCGAGCAGGCCTTCGTGCAACGGCAAGGGGAAGCGAGCAGAACTTCCATGGGGGATGACAGCACGACGGTCTATCCCACCGGCGGCGAAGCACCCTTTACTGGAAGAAAATAATAAATTATAAATAAATTAAAAATAGCAACAGCATTCAGCAACAAACATTTAAAGGGTGATACTAAATTAATCATCAACAACACCATATATGTGAACTCAACAGTCAGCATTCAGCAACAAACATTACAGAATATTAACCAGTAATCACACTAAATGGGTGACACTAAATTATAAAATAGCAATTACAAAACACTGAAAACAGCAACACTAGTACATTATAAAACATATCAAAACAGTTATGACACTTAATTAAACAGAGCATTAGCAAGGAAGAAGAAGAAGAACATTAGCAACACAACCACCACCATTAACATGGCGATTCCTGTGGTAAAAGTGGTGGATATTGTGCGATGTTGCCCGAGGGATCTCATTCAGGAACATCTCAAGCTCACCACCATCTTTCACATTCTCAGTCATTTCTTTACCCATTTCAACACATTCACACACCAACGAACTAGACAGAGAACTGAAAGAACAAACACAAAGAAAAAAGAAAACAAAAGAGAACACAAAAGGAAAAACTCACACAAAGCAATCAGATCAGTCTAAGAATCAGAGAACCCTTTTTAGATATCAATTCAAAGAAGGTGTTAAAAGGAAGAAGAAAAGCACGGGCGATCACCTTCGACGGAGACATGGACAGCAACCGGTGAGACGACGGCAAGAGGTGAGACGACGGCAAACTGCGAGCTGCTCCAAGCCACGAACAGAGAAGCCAGTAGATGACGTGCTGAGCTACCTCGGTTCCGGACAGGGGGAAGAGGAAGAAGCCGAAGCTCCGAGAACCTGGGGACGGTGGCGAAAAGGAACCTACGGCTAGGGTTTTGCCGTTTTGAATTGGTGCTCTGTAAGTATAATCTTACTTGGCCCTAGGATCACTCACTCATATAAATGACGCTATCATATTTTCATCTTCAAACTCACTAACACTCATAAAACAAAGGAGAGAATTTCAAAACATACTCATTTTCATTATGGAACACACACATACAATTCACAAGGCATATGTGCCTTTATATAGGCAATACTTCCTACTAAAATAATAATTTATGAATTACAACTCAATTTTGTAATGACTACTATTTTATGAGTTGGCTTCATGAATCTTCTTTCAACTTGTATTCATGTAGTTTCCATAATCTTCTAATTTGCTTGACTTCCAATTTCAATTCAATTTGATTTTGAATTTCTTCAATGTTGTAGAATGTTGTAGGTGTACTATTCTTTTGAATGTTCTTCAAAAATCTTCAAGCTTCCAATATGTTAGCTTCTAGCAACATCTAGCAAATTGATGATTATTGTATTCAACTAAAACTTTGCTTCTTCTTTGACCATTTTGACTTCAAAAACTCTTCATGAAAATTCTAGTGATGCAAGTTGATTTATAATGAATTAACATGCTCTCACTTTGATTCAAAGGGATTTGCAGTTTTGCACGAATGATTGGGAAAGGGGGTTTTCAAAACTTGAAAGGCTTAGCTTGGTTTTGTGTTTTTTTTAAACATAAAGCTGCCTCGTTTTCTTAGAACTGGACGGTTACCAGTCCAGTCCAATCGGCCAGTTTACAGTCGATTCAGTGATTTTCGAACAGTTCTCTAATCAGCGATTATTGATAGCGGATTGGACCGTTTTCATCACCGATTTTTGGTTGAACCGATTTGATCGGTCGGTCCGGTTCAATTTTTAGAACCTTGCAACAGATACGGAAGATGGTAGCAAGAAATTGGCTGCCGTTTACAAACTCGCTGCAGATTAGCAAGATAGGGGCGGTTGGTGTAGTGGTTTGACAATTGTACCAAAATTAGGTTGGACCAACCACTAGAAAGCAAGACAATGAACGCAAAATTAACATAGTGCATTCATAGAATCCTTTTTTCACGCGAAGTCAATTGTGCAGGGGCACGAACCACTTCTCTGGGAATCCTCCCTGCCATGGTGCTCTCCTCCATCAATTCCTATAGTCTCCTCATTTCCATTACTGTGTCAATCACTGAGTCGCTCCTCCTCCCTCTAATAGTGGTCAGAAACTTAGGTTTGCTAAGCTCTCTTTCAATTTGGTTGAGTTTTCTTTTTGGTTTCACTTTTCAATTTTGCTTAGATTGATCTTGTTCTTCTTGATTTGGGTATATACAGTCAAGAATCAGATTCGTAGTTTGTTATCTTCCTCGTGCGAACATAAAAGGGGCAGGGACACGAAACACACCTCCGCACGTAAATCCGTGTCGCCGTTCCTTTTCGCCTGTCAGTACCAACTGCATCGCGCTTTCCATTACCGGTGGGTCCATCACCGATCAGCTTCATCGTTTAGATTACTGGTATATACAAAACCCCTCTTTCAGTTTTGTTTTGTTTTCGTTTTGGATTCAGAATTCAAGTTAATCCACATTAATCCTTTTCTTCTTGATTTGGTATCAATTTACTGTTTTGTTTTGTGTTAATGATAGGGACTTCGCATACCAATAGTTAGTGATAAGTTTATCGCATACCAATAGTTATTAATAATATATTTATATATAATGAAACTAAGTGAGATAAGAATTCAAATCCTTTCCTTTTTGTTGATTAAACTACTCAGGCCAATGTTCTTTATGCCTCTATATTCTACATTAAAGGCTGTGCTTCTTCATATATCTATGATCTATCTAACTATTTGTATGCTAATGTGATAGTGATTTGAAAAAAAAATGACATTGATTCACCAATTCTTTAGACTAAGAAAAATACAAATTTTCACATATATGCAAACATCTTATTTATTTAAGAACACATCAGTTTGTGTGGAATTCTTACATTGTATATTACCTGAATCATATGACTTTAAGAACACAACATTAATTTTGTTTTAGTGATAGGTTTATGCGAGTAATTAAAGTTAAAACTTATTGATTAATTAGGGTGACAGTAAAAGATAAGTTATGTAAGTGCAAAGATTATGCACATGTAAATTATTAGTTAAAATTAAAAAAATAGAATTAGTTTCTTCATTAGTGAGATATGATGACATGGCAGATAATATAACTAATTTTCAAAGACAATGATTATATGCTTTCATCTCATAACTAGATAACCACCGAGAACTTCTACTTTTTCTATCTCTTTCTTATTTCGATTTGCTTCCCTTCACAATTCACAGTCATATTCACATTCACTCACTTCTTTCTTCACCCCAAATATCAATTCATTCATTTTTTTCATGAATGAACTAATTAATTAGCTTTTCCTTTTCGGCTTCGAAATCTCTTTGCTATGGTGGTGGTGGATGCTCCTTCAAAAATGGAATGCTTTGCTGATTCATTTCTTGTCTTGTTTGTAAGCTCTTGCATTAATGCCACTTTAAAGTTTGATTCTTTTCTTTAATGGGATGGGACCTTATTCCTTACATTTTATTTTAGCTCAAATTTAAGATAGATAGATGATTGTACACGCAATCAAACCTTGGAAATAGGAACAGTGTGTAAGAATTTATTTGTCCAAAAAGACTGCTCTTTTAGCATCAAATATATATTATATATATCAATAGTGATATTATATTACACTATATTTTATGTGACGTAGTTGCCGACAGGTAATGGAGATACATTTTAATGCTATAGCTATATAGTTATACTTTCTATATTATATATGTTATGATAATATATAAAGGGTAGGGTTTTGTTTATTATAATGAAGCAAGTGGGAGCGAAGAGAAAATGGACTAGCCCTTTGTCCTAATTGAAGAATGTATACCATTAAATTTAAAGCTTTTGTCATTGCTGGTATGTTCATTCAAAATTTATATAGGAGTATCTTTGATAATAATATTTTTGTTTAGTAGACATTAAGCGTTACATGTTATAAAGGCAACCTGCTGCAAGTGTTCTATTAGTAAATTAAAACACTTATTTTCTATTACGTGATATACATAACACATTAAAGCAAGGCCACTATCAATTTATTTTGCAGCATAATGTGATCTTATTAACATTAGTTGGTGAGCCAACATTGCTGTCAGACTATGGACGCTTTGTCAAACTTGTGAATGAAGTATCTTCTGAAACTGATTTTAACTGTGTCTTTTGTATTTTTTTTTGTTGATATCTTTCATCCTCTAAGTGGTGGATATTCTGAATCATTTACATCTAGGCTGTAAACAAGCACCGTCTAATATTTGTTAGCAGTGTTAGTAATAGTGGTCCAGCATTGAGCACAATTGGTGCTCTTGGTGGTACATCTTCAAGTATCATCAGTGTTGGTGCTTATGTTTCTTCTGCTATGGCTGCTGGTGCTCATTCTGTTGTTGAATCTCCATCTGAGAGAATTGAATATACTTGGTATATTTAATCCGAAACTTTTTTAATTGTATGACTTCCTATACTTTTTTTTAAATTAAACTAGTTTTTTTGGCTTTGCATCGTCGGATGATTGATGGAAACAATTTGCAGATCTAGTCGAGGACCAACAACTAATGGAGACATTGGTGTCGGTATAAGTGCTCTTAGTGCTACATCAACTAAAAGCTTTAATAAAATTTGATCAAAGCATCAAGTAAAAGCTTTGATACAGCTAATAAAATTTTATTAGCATAGTAGTTTTGTATTGTTCAATATTTTTTGAGTAAATAATTTACAAATAAATATTTTTTTAGTAAACGTTTTGGAATTATCTACGAGTTTAATATTGTTTATCTAGTATTTTTTATGTTAATATCTCAAGTTTAATAAATAAGATGTAAAAAAATAGGTTATAGTACATAAAAATGGTATAAACTATTGTAGTTGGTTAGTTTCTTTAAGCTCGTGTATGAAAGTGCGGCGGTTCAAAACCGTCACAATTTTTTTTAAAAATCAAAATAAATTTGTGGCGGTTTCAACCGCCGCAAAATCGTCAACCTGATTTGCTGCGGTCGTGCCAGTGGTTCATTAGAATCGCCTCAAAATCAAATCTCCACACCTAAACCGTAATATTTGTGGAATCGCTGGTATGTCATTTTGCGAAAATTTTAAACTGCCGTAAATTCAAAAAAAATTGCCGCGAATTCCCATTTCCCTTGTAATGACTCTCCAGTATATTCAAGGCTTCATTATTAGTCATTCAACTCCATATAGAGGTTAAAAAGGGGTTACAACTACCAATTTGGTATTCGAAAAATTCAGGCATCGACAAAAAAATATTAATCTTATATTAACTATTAAATAAAAAATGGTTAAATAAAAATATTAATCCTATATTGACTATTAAATAAAAAAGGGTTAAATAAATAAATAATAACAATAATAATAATAATAATAATAATAATAATAATAATAATAATAATAATAATAATAATAATAAAATAAGAAATTAAAATAATATTGTTTATTTATTGGTGTTTTTTTAAGTTAATTTTAGTTTTTTTCAGGATAACAACAACATCCATCAAAAGAATTTTTTTAGATATGAATATTATAAAGAATCAGTTTTATAATCGGACAGGAGATAAATTTTTTAAATTATTATTTACTAATATATATAAAAAAGAAACATCTGATTGTATTAATAATGAAAAATTATTCAATCTTTTTAAAATATGAAAAATCTAAAAGAATAAAATTTTAATTTATATTATTATTATTTAAATTATAAATTTAGTATTTTAATTTATTAATTAGATAATTTAAAGATTAATTATATTTTATAATAGCCAAGTTATGACCCGTCAAAATTGGTCAAAAATATATTTTTACCAATTTTTGCATAATTATCAATTTCACCAATTCTCAAATTTGTCACTTTCAAAACAACCTAACCCAATTCTAGGCACTATTTTTACACAATTATCAATTCCAAATCATGTCCTAGCCATTCAAAGCCCAAACAACCAAATCCAACCCAATTAACAACTTCATTCTTCATTATTAGCATTAATCAATAATTTCCAATTTAATTTTACAATCCATCACACTTAAACATCCACAATCATTACCACAATACAATTAAATCCTTAAATACCTCAATTGAGGTTCATAAATTACCAAGAAGAGAACACCTTACTTAATCCCGGCTTTTGGTCCAAATTTTCGTATCATAGCCTTTCATAGCCAATTAAACACAACATCCATCAGTTCAATCACACATATACACATCACAACATGGCAATACCACCAATTTACCATAATTTATCCCATTACGGCCTTCGGACCAAATTATCATATCAACCATCAACAGTCACTCAATTATGTAGTCACCCTCAATAGGGCTTAATGTGAGAAAAAGTGAGATTAATTGGGAGTGTGAATAATGAAAGTTAGGGCTCTTCCTTCTCTCTCAGTCTCTCTTCTTCATTGCTCTCTCTCTCAAATGAGGGGTGAATAAGCTCTTATATACCATGAGTTTGGGCTCAAAGTGGGTCTATTTGTAGTCTGAGCCCGTTAGCCCCATCTTAGGCTAAAATTTTTAAAATAAGTGTCCGAATTTCTATTCTAAACATTTTGTTGTCATTTTTACAGTTTTAATTTTCTCACATACAGTTCTAAACATATTTAAGACAGTACTAATAAATTTTAATGCTAGTACAATTTTTCTAAAATTAGTTATATTTTTGCGTTCAAAATTATTTTGAGTTAAATTTTTATCGATAATCTTTCAAATCATAAATTTTAAATTTTTAATTCTTTTTGCTTATAATTAATTTATTAATTAATTATTCATCATTAATTTGAGTTTTGCATTATTAAATTTTTTTGTTATAAAGTCAAATTGGTTAAGTTCTTTAATCTAATTTTTAGTAATTTTTAAAGCCGAAAAATTCTTTTAAACTCATATTGATTTATTAATCTTTTAGTTACAATTTATAGTATTATGAAACTTAGGGATTGATTTATGTTCATAGTTGTGAGGACAAGTGTCTCCGGTGAATTTTAAAAATTTTTCAAACGATACATAATAATAAAATTTATTTGTCTCCACTGTATATTTAAATTTGACTTCACTGTATTATTGAACTTCACACATTAACTTTAATTATGTAAAAGCAAATAGTAATTCAAGATTTAAATGAATTTGTTACAATAATCTTTAAAAGAAAGAAATGAAATAATTACAAATTTATTATTTTACAATTGCAACTGATAAATAAATTTAAAGCTTGAAAAAACTTATTTATATACTTAGTGAATATCACTATTGTGTCGTGTACATATATTTTATTTGTTTAAAATAGAGTTAACTACCAATTTAGTACTCGAAAAATTTAGGTATTGACAAAAGAAAATATTAATCTTATATTAACTATTAAATAAAACATGGTTAAATAAAAATATTAATCCTATATTGACTATTAAATAAAAAAGGTTAAATAAATAAATAATAACAATAATAATAATAATAATCAAATAATAAAATAAGAAATTAAAATAATATTATTTATTTATTGGTGTTTTTTTTAAGTTAAATCGTACAGGAGATAAATTTTTTAAATTATTATTTACTAATATATATAAAAAAGAAACATCTGATTGTATTAATAATGAAAAATTATTCAATCTTTTTAAAATATGAAAAACCTAAAAGAATAAAATTTTAATTTATATTATTATTATTTAAATTACTATTTTAGTATTTTAATTTATTAATTAGATAATTTAAAGATTAATTATATTTTATAATAGTCAAGTTATGATCCATCAAAATTGGTCAAAAATATGTTTTTACCAATTTTTGTATAATTATCAATTTTACCAATTCTCAAATTTGTCACTTTCAAAATAACCTAACCCAATTCTAGGCACTATTTTTACACAATTATCAATTCCAAATCATGCCCTAGCCATTCAAAGTCCAAACAACCCAATCCAACCCAATTAACTACTTCATTCTTCATTATTGGCATTAATCAATAATTTTCAATTCAATTTCACAATCCATCACACTTATACCTCCACAATCATTACCACAATAAAATTAAATCTTTAAATACCTCAATTGGGGTTCATAAATTACCAAGAAGAGAACACCTCACCTAATTACGGATTTTGGCCCAAATTCTCGTATCATAGCCTTTCATAAACAATCGAACACAACATCCATCAGTTCAATCACACATATACACATCACAACATGGCAGTGCCACTAACTTACTATAATTTATCTCATTACGACCTCTGGACCAAATTATCATATCAACCATCAACAATCACTCAATTATGCAGTCACCCTCAATAGGGCTTAATGTGAGAAAAAGTGAAATTGATTAGGAGTGTGAATAGTGAAAGCTAGGGCTTTTCCTCCTCTCTCAGTCTCTCTTCTTCATTGCTCTCTCTCTCAAATGAGGGGTGAACGAGCTCTTATATACCATGGATTTGGGCTCAATGTAGGTCCATTTGTAATTTTGAGCCCATTAGTCCCATCTTAGACCAAAATCTTTAAAATAAGTGTTCGAATTTTTTCTAAACATTTTTTGTCATTTTTATAGTTTTAATTCTCTCACATACAGTTCCGAATAGATTTAAGACAGTACTAGTAAATTTTAATGCTGGTACAATTTTTCTAAAATTAGTTATATTTTTACGCTCAAAATTATTTTGAGTTAAATTTTTATCGGTAATCTTTCAAATCATAAATTTTAAAATTTTAATCCTTTTTGCTCATAATTAATTTATTAATTAATTATTCATCATTTATTTTTTATTATTAATTTTTTTTGTTATAAAGTCAAATTGGTTAAGTTCTTTAATATAATTTTTAGTATTTTTTAAAGCCAAAAAATTCTTTTAAACTAATATTGATTTATTAATCTTTTAGTTACAATTTATAGTATTATGAAACTTAGGGACGGATTTATGTTCATGGTTGTGAGGACAAGTGTCTCGGGTGAATTTTAAAATTTTTTCAGACAATACATAATAATAAAATTTATTTGTCTCCACTGTATATTTAAATTTGACTCCACTATATTATTGAACTTCATTCATCAATTTTAATTATGTAAAAGCAAATAGTAATTCAAGATTTAAATGAATTTATTACAATAATCTTTAAAAAGAAGAAAGGAAATAATTACAGATTTATTATTTTACAATTGCAACTGATAAATAAATTTAAAGTTTGAAAAAACTTATTTATATATCTAGTGAATATCACTATTGTGTCATGTACATATATTTTATTTGTTTAAAATAGAGTTAACTACCAATTTGGTACTCGAAAAATTTAGGTATGTCAAAGAAAATATTAATCTTATATTAACTATTAAATAAAAAATGGTTAAATAAAAATATTAATCCTATATTGTTTTTTTTTAAGTTAACTTTAGTTTTTTTTAGGATAACAACAACATCCATTAAAAGAATATTTTTAGATATGAATATTATAAAGAATCAATTTTATAATCGTACGGGAAATAAATTTTTTAAATTATTATTTACTAATATATATAAAAAGAGAGACATCTTATTGTATTGATAATGAAAAAATTACTTAATCTTTTTAAAATATAAAACCTAAAAGAATAAAATTTTAATTTATATTATTATTATTTAAATTATTATTTTAGTATTTTAATTTATTAATTAGATCATTTAAAGATTAATTATATTTTATAATAATAAAGTATAATTATAAAAATTATTATCATGTTATGTATATTTTGCCCCACTCACAAAATTCTTTAGACCCGTGACTAATAAAACTTACATAACAACTACAAAAATGTGTAATGTGTTTGTCTATCTCTATTTTTTACACAATTTATTAGTATTTATAATTAGTAATTTTATTTGCAACATCTTTAATTTCTTAAGTATCTTGTAAATTAATATATCATTTAATCAGTAATCAAACATCTAAAAATATTAAGATTTAAGATCGATTTACTATAAATATATATGATTCAAAAAAATATAATTAAATAATAATATTGATCTATAATTATCCAGTTGACATAAAATATTATATCATTATTCTAGCTAAAAAAATGATTTATAATCATATAAATAAAACAAAAAATATAAATAAATGATGAGAGAAAAATCTCCATTATCAAAAAATGAAATTAGATTATTAATTTCAAATTCTAATTTTTTCTACCTATCTTTTCTATAATATGTATTTTTATTTTATGTGTATATTTTTTACTACTCAATTATATCTTTTGAACTCTAAGTAAAATCTCCTTTTATAGAATAAAAAATGCATTATTATCAGCGCCCTAAATAAAGAAAATAAGCTCGTTGCATTTGAAATCCGAAACCACTACAAAAAAAATATCAAAATAACGATTAATTTTAGCGACTAAAAAAATTAATTGCTAATATGTATAGTTATTATCATTAAAGCTCCTTTATCACAGATGCTTTCCGCGCCTTTTTTTCTTTTATATAATATATATTATCTTTTCTTAGTTCCGTTTACTTATTAAAGCTCCTTTATCACAGATGCTTTCCGCGCCTTTTTTTCTTTTATATAATATATATTATCTTTTCTTAGTTCCGTTTACTTATTTTATATGGTAATTTATTATTTTTTTATTTTTTAGTGGAACTTAAGACATATTTATGATGAACCTAATATTTCATATATCATTTAATTTGATGATATATTTTGGTTTTTATGATATTTATTTGTAACCATCATCTTGACTAGAGGTAATGTAGTGAGATCATAGATGTTTTAAAAAATAAATCATTAGTTAACAAGAGGTAATGCTGAAAAGAAAATGATGTTGAATTTTTAATTTCATATAATGTAATCCAACAAAACTAATTAAGGCAACTTTCGATTTTTTATTATTTCAGAGAGTTTATGATGAGAAACAAAAGAAGTGTAGCAATAAAATAGACTTGACATTAAAGCTGTCACCTTATGATGATGAGAAAAAAGGAAAGAGGATGAGAAAGCTGAAGCAGTTATTTTCAGTGATTTAAGATGAACATCACATATATGTAGTATACATAAATATAAATTTGTTGTATTTGTATAGATTTATTTCTCATATATAATATACATAAATATAAATTTATTTGTATTAGAATCCATTTTCCATTTCATCTTTATATGATTTTCAATAATTATTGGCATTCGATCTTAATAAATAGTTATCTATTTTTTATTATTAATATATTTTATTGAATCAGAATTATATTTAAAAATTAAATTTTAATAGTGATATATGTGAAATTTAGTTAAAATTTATAATTAGAAAGCAGCAGTATCGACTGATTTAGCAACCGATTTTAGAATTTTGAAGTTAGCTGTTAGCGACCGATTTAGTAACCGAAATATCGGTCGCCATTTAGCGACCGAATACCTCAGCAATCGATTTAATGACCAAAATATTGGTTGCTATTTAGCGACTGATCTTATTAGTGACCAAAATTATTTTGTATAATTAGGTGGCCTTAGCTTGTTTAAAAATCGGTAACTAAAATCGGTCACTAAATATTAGCGACTAACATCGGTCGCTGTTTTGAATTTAGTGACCAAAATTTTAGCGACTACCAGAATTGATCGCTAAATCGATCGCTAAGCTAATAGCAACTGATTTTAAAAAAAAATCGATCTAAATCGATCTCTTTTGATAATTTTTTGTTGGAACCTAGCATACATCGTCATTATCTCCCATCCGATCTAGTGTGTATATTGAAATCTAAAACTCTTTGTTTGTGGACCAATAGCTTTATTGTAAGAAGTAAGAACTAAGAACCCTCTTCTTGAATTTAAAAATACCAGTTACCAATTCATTGCGATTATTTTTAAAGGGTTCAAAATCAGCCGCTCCTCGTATCATATGCATAAATAACTTACCTATTAAGATGTGACAAGCGTTATTTATTTATTTACTATTATTGTTGTTTTGGTATATATATTAATATTGCAACTTTTTATTTAGTGTTTATAAAAATAAATCATCTCTTGTGTTGTTTGGATTAGTTTATATATATAAATTATTTAAATAATTTATTTATTAATATATGTAATTTGAGAAATATTTATTAATTTACATAATATTTTTTATCTCGTTAATGGTGCAAATGAGATAATTATGAATTAATCGCGTTTTCAATATAAATGAGATAAGTCATGAATATTCATATCTTGTTTATAGTGTAATATACACATATCTTGTTTATATCATAAACGAGATATTATCAATTAAAAATTTTATACATCTAGTTTGCACCCAAAATATGATGTAAAAAAAGATAATTTATCTTGGTCACAGTATAAACGAGATACATGTATAATTATCTCATTTACAATATAAATGGAATAAAGAATACAATATAAGAATAAAGCTCTAAATACAACTAATTAAACAACATACTTAACAAATTCTAATCAATTTGTTATAACTCCTCCTCCTCCTCCTCCTCCTCATCATCATCATCATCATCATCATCATCGTCGTCATCATTGTTATCGTTATTGTCGTTGTCTTCTTCTTATATGTAAATAACATTGTTCATTCTTTTTAAAAAAATTTTTGTTCTGGTTAATTTCGCTGCATTATCTACATATTTTTTTACTTATTTTATTTTCTATCAAAATTTGTAAGTCTGCAACTCAAGTCTTCATGAAATAAATTCCTACTTTCATTACATCAGTTAGTTAGAAATTTTGGTCTTAGAGTAAAAATATTTCGGTATTATTTTTTAAAAATTTATGTGTTTTATATATCAGATATGTCGTCTTCTTCTTATATATAAATGTCATTGTTCATTCTCTTTCAAATTTTAACATTTTTTCTACTTAATTTTATTGTGTTATCTACGATTTTTTTACTTATTTTCTTTTCTATTAAAATTTGTGAATCTGCAACTCAAGTCTCCATGAAATAAGTTTTTAGTTCTATTATCACATCATTTAGTTAAAATTTCGATGTAAGAGTGAAAATATTTCAGTATTATTTTTTAGATATTTTTATGTGTAATTTTATATGTGAGATAAGCATTCAATTAATTGAATGCATAATATTTTTTTAAAAAGATTCAATTTTTTTTGTATCATATTACTGAACTTCTAGTGTCAGTGTTGTCTTATTTTATTTATAGAGTCTGATCTATACAATGGAGTCAGATAGCAGAGTGCATGTAGAGTAATGGTTAAGCTAAATTGAATTAGTTACACACTTTTTTTCTTAGTTAGATTAGTTACAAGCTAGCTGTTAGTGTAAACTCTTCTTTCTTCTTCTTCAATTCTCTCTTCTTGTTCTTTATTTCACCACTCTTCGTTCCTCTAGTTTAGTTTAGCACTGATACCTTTCATGGTATTAGAGCTGTGGTTCGTTCAATCATCATAAAGGTAAACTCAGGGATAGCTAAAGCTCATGTTCGACACCAATATAACTTCACGTCCTCATTGATTTCGATGAAACTTGATGAAGAAAATTTTCTCTAATGGAAAGATCAAGCGGAATCGACAATCGAAGGACATAATCTGTTAGCACACATCATAGGAGAAGATATTCCAGCTCAGTACACAGCTTTATGAGAAAAGAATCCGAAATTTGTGAGGTAGAAGCGACAAGATGTTCTGCTCAAATATTGGTTGTTAGCGTCAGTGACCAAGCCTTATTTGAATGGTAGGTTTCCTGTACACATATCAAGTATGTTGAAAGTTAGAAGGTCACTTTACATCACAAATTAGAGCAAGAATTATGCAATTAAAGAGCAAACTAATAGCATTAAAATTGAAAGTTCTACCAGTAGCTATGTATTAGAAATTAAAGAAATGATAGATACGTTAGTCTCAGTTGGAGAACCAATCAGAAAAAGTGAACATGTGAGGGCCATACTCCATGGCTTAATAGAGAAATATGGACCACTGATTACAGCTGTAGTTTCACAATCGTTTAGTGTCTCAGTTGGAGAGTTAGAATCTTTACTTCTTGCACATGAGAGCATGATAGAAAGATTCAAGAGGTCAAATATGTTAATTCAAGCGAATGTAGCTCAGTATTCAAACAATTATGGAGGTCGAAAAAATTTCAGGGGTGATTTTAGAGGACGAGGTGGAAGAACGATGAGAGGCGATTTCTCCAGCAATGAAAGAAGATCTTATGGAGAGTTACTTGGTCATTTAGCAAACAATTGGTCAATTAGACAATTGCATGTAAATAATGTGTTTTTGCATGGAGAGTTACTTGAGGATGTAATATATACAACATCCACAGGGCTATATATGTACAAGATGATGGAAAATTAGTCTGCAAACTTACCAAGGCGTTGTGTGGTTTGAAATAGGCTTTGAGGACCTGATATCATAAGTTGTCTACAGCTCTGCATCAACTTGAATTCTCTGCCACAGCCTTTGATGTTTCAGTCTTCACCAAATTTGATGCCAATGTCACCACCTTTGTTCTAGTGTATGTAGATGATGTGATCATCATTGGAAGCTCAACCAGTGCTATGACTGATGTGGTGAATCAGTTGAATTGCAAATTTGCACTCAAAGATAGGGGAGACCTTCATTACTTTCTAGGCATTCAAGTTAGCAAGACCAATGGTGGAAGACTATTACTCAACCAAGAAAAATATGTCAATGATTTATTGGGTAAGGCAAGCATGATAGGTTGCAAACCTTGTAAAATACCTCTCCCATCATCACTAAAAATCTCTCAATTTGGTGGTGACAAGTTTGATGAATCAGCACTTTATCGCTTAGTGGTAGGCAATCTTCAGTATCTCACAATTATAAGGCCAGAGCTCGCTTATGCTGTGAGCAAAATCTCTCAGTTCATGCAGGACCCGTTAGAATCTCATTGGAAACTAGTAAAAAGAATCCTCAGGTATGTAAGTGGCATTATCAAATATGATTTACATCTCTATAGAAATGACTCTTTGAATATCACAGCCTACTGTGATTCAGACTGGGGGAGACCTTGACGACAGAAAGTCGACTGGTGGTATATGTGTTTTCTTAGGAAGGAATTTGGTCTCTTGGTCATCTAAGAAGCAGTCTGTGGTAGCTAAGTCAAGCACAAAGGCTGAATATAGAGCTATAGCGAATCTAGTTGCAGAACTAATTTGGATCAAGAATCTACTAAGCAAGTTAAAGGTCACAATCTCCACTCTTACCATATACTGTGATAACCTGAGTACTGTAATTTTAGCAGCTAACCCCATTCTACATTCAAAGTCTAAACAATTTGAAACTGATATTAATTTTGTGAGGAATTATGTCACAAAGAAAATAGTACAAGTCAGTCATGTTCTAAGGTCTGTTCAGTTGGCAGACATTCTTACAAAACAATTGCTTCTGGATCATTTGATAGTGCTAGGACAAGGCTAAATGTTGAGCCAAATTTGTCATGCAATGCCACTTCTGAAAAAGCGGTAGAAATAATTCATAAGCTAAACATGTCTAGTGATGAAAGCATTCTACAGAATTGCAGAGAAAGCTTAAAGGTCTTAGTAGTAGAGTGCATGATAGAGTAAATATTGAGCTATATAATGGAGTCAGATAGCAGATGCATGATAGAGTAATCGTTAAGCTAAACTGAATTAGTTAAGCTAAGTAGCTGAGTCAGCAGAGTTAGTTACTCTCTCTCTTCTCTCTCTCTCTGTGTGTGTGTGTGTGTGTGTTAAATTAGTTACAAGCTAGCTGTCATTAGACTCAATATATATACTTCTAGCTGTTAGTTATAGAGTCAGTGTAATAGTTCAATTCACCTTTACCAAATCAGTGAAACCCTTCTCTCTTCTTCTTTAATTCTCTCTTCTTGTTCTCTATTTCACCACTCTTCATTCCTCTCGTTCAATTTAGCATTGATATCTTTCAGAGTTAATGTGTTCTTTTAGTACGTAATTTACTTTCTATATTCTGTATCACTGTATTTAAATTCCGGTGTCACTTTAAACAAATGTCGATACTATTTTTGTTTTTGACAAGAATTAAATTCAATAAAGTGTGAACCTACATTTATTCAACTAAATAAGATTGTAATACAACACAGACATGTTCATTCAACTCTAATGTAAAAAGCAATGCTTCTAAAAGAGGAAGTAAGAACAACAAAAAAAAAAGATAGAAATAAAGAAGAATAATAAGAAGAAAAAATACAGCATTAAAAAAGATATTTCTGTATTTTTTGTAGCAAATTTTTTTTGTGTCAAAATTAAGAAATTTTAGTGTTATTTTTCTGCACAGTTCAAAATTTGTTATTTCACATTCTCATAATTCTTGTTTTACCCTTTAAATAAAAACTTATGTCACAGTTAAGAAATTTTGGTGTCAAAATTGAGAAACTTCTATGTCACGATTAAAAAGTTGCGATGCTATCTTCTGATATATTCTGCATAACTCAAAACTCTTCTTCTTCTTTATTATCATCATCTTCTTTTTCTTCTTCATCTTCTTCTTTCTTGTTTTACCTTCTCATAATTCTTCTAATTTTACCATTTTAACAAAAATAAAAATAAAAAAATCAAACAAAGAAGTAGAAAAAATACATAATGCTGTAAAATTACTAGAAAGAGAAAAAAAAAAGAAAAAATACAGCAACAATAGCAGCAATAAAAGAACGACAATGAAAAGAAAACACATAAAAAAAAAGAATGAACGCGCAATACAAATATTTACATTAATAGGAATAGTTAGAGCGTGTATTTACGCTCTCACTGATAAAACTTATTTTCATTGGGTTTGAACCAAATTAATTGAATTTATTTGTCAAAAATATTAGATGTATAACAAAATTGATAATATAAATTAATAAATATTCCCAAATTACGTATGGAAGTAAATAAAATATTTAATTTATTTATTTGAAAAAATCCGCTTTCATAATTGAATTACATCTATTTAATTATAATAATATCAAATTATAAAATAATATTAGATTTTAGTAATTTTACTATATATCTTTCTTATATATTGTTTTATGAAAAAAAAACTAAAAAAAAAAAAGGTTCGATTACAAATATCTAACTTTTGTGGCAAGTGATAGTGTGTTTATTAGCACATCTAAGAATCAAGTGGCATTATTTAACAAGGTACAATGAGAGATAATAAACCAATATTTAATGTAAACATAAGCAACTTCAGCCTTTATTGGTTTGGAATATAGCCTATGGCTTCAAGTCTTCATCTTCATATGATTTGATCAGTATTGCCGTCGGGGGTCCCACAGTGTTGAATCCCACTTCATTGTTGCTAACAGACACATATATATGAACAGAAAAAATTGTGTCACAATCATATCATACATCATATTATAATTATAATTATTTTAAGTCCATGCTGTGTTGATACTTTATTAAGAGAAGAAGGATCACATGTATTCTTTTAAGCAAACGTCTCTTCCAAAAGTAAAAGCAAAAAATCTGCATCCGTTCTTGCTTAACAATTTCTATTATTGGACTAGTACTTGAAACATAAATAATAGATATGATGTATGTGTATTTTACTTAAATTAAAAGGCTTTTTAATTATCTAGAAGAATGTTATTATGGATAAATTTTTTAATTAATTATTTTTAAATTCAGAAGTTTAAGTTGAATTAGTATTAATATAATTAACTCAATCAAGATTAAGGTATGTACATATTTAATAATCACTACCAGTTATATTTTTTTTCTTTTCCTTACCGTGCATCTTATTGAAATGACAATATATATATGATCACTACCAGAAATACGGGTATTACCAACGGGAAGATACCTACGAATAAAAAATAGTGGCAAATTATATGATCGTGATAATCACTTGCAACGTCTTGTATCTCCGTGGCTAAATTTTGTGGATTTTTTCGACGGTTTTATTTGTTCGTGGCTAACTTGAGATGACTTTCCTCATTTACCACAGACCTAATGATCACCGTGATGAATTCAAACGATTTTCACTTCAAAATTGTCTTTAATTTGGCGTTTTTCTCCATCTCTTTCAAAATATTTTTATGCAGTTTATACTTTTTCTCAATTTTTATGCAGGCTTTTTCCAATTCTCCAATTGTTAATTTTTTCTCCCTTCTTCCTTTCTAGTGCTACCGTCGAAAAATTATACTCTGCCATATCTCCGAATTTTTTTGAATCTTTTTTTAATTTTTCTTTCTTGATTTAAAAGTAATTTTTTTTGTGTGGTTGTGTTGTTCATTACTTTATAAAAATCATATTGTAATATAATAAAAAAAGACTAATTCATATACATACAATTTTACTATTTATATTTTTTAGTTGTCACTTTTTTTTATTCGTATTCTTTCTGACCAAATACAGTTTCAGTATTCAATTTAACATTATGCATTAATTTAGAGACTTTAGTAATAAAATAAAATGATTCAATTAAAAATGAATGTTAAAATTATAAAAAGAGTATCAAAAGAGTACAAAAAAAAGTACATATTTATCTTTAATAAAATAACTCTAGCTAATTCTAAAAAATAAAAAATATTAACTATAATTGATTAGAATAATAACTAATTTAATTACTCACTATTAATTTAGTGCAATATTAATGAACAAAGTTCTAACTCTTAAAATTCAGAATATTAATTTTATAACTACATTTTATTATTCTATCTATTTATTAACATTTTATTAATTTAATAAAAAAATAAAATAAAATAAACTTTATGGAAGATCATTTTTTAACTATGTACAACATTTTTATTCTTTTTTAATTCAAAGGTATCAAATTTTTAAGTTTTAAGTTTATTTATTTTAATTTTTATTGATGCCATTTTTTTAAATCTTAATTTTTATTGATGCCATTTTTTTTAAATCCAACGGGTCAAAATTCTAAATTCTAATTTGTATGTAAAATTTTTAAAATATAATTTAAAGTTATAAAATTTACAATTTAATATTTTTATTAAAATTAAATTTTATTCTAAATTAAAAATGATAGTTAATTCACTAAACAAAATTCAAATTAACATTTATAATAAGATAAATGAAATTTTTAGCGATAATGTTAAATGTAACTAGTAGCGCACTCACCCAGTTTTTACGATAACTTCTTCACACTATTTTTTCTCCAAATTCCCTATTTGTTAGTTCCTGTAATTGATTCAAGTTTGATAACATGCAACCTATCCCTCTCGCTAATAACATTCTCTTCAGTTTCTCCAAATCCGTAATTTCTTAGCTCCTGCAACTAACTTTCAGAGTAAATCCGTTATGCTCAATCCGTTCCTGTTTAAATTCTGAGTACGATCGCATTAGACATTTTGTGGAAGAGAAAGGACCATGATTTGCAGCAGTTCGAGTACCGTCAGTTCGAGTCGCCGAAGAAGCAAGCAAAATCGGTAGAATCCGATTCTACGGCAAATCGCGAAGAAGACTTGAAGGAACCCTAGGTTGCTTCATTGCACCTCCTTCACTGTCACTCTCTCTGGAGGTAGTGCTCTGAATCTTGCCTCTCTAAAATACTGGTCGATTTAAATTTTCTCTTCTTGTTGTTGGTGGAGATGAATGCATTGTCTTGGATTTGCATGTTTTATTCATTTATCCTTTTGATGGTATAGAGAATGAATTTTTGGTATAAAGTATAATTTAAATGCATAAATATAATTATCTACTTAGTAGTACGTACTAATGTGATTAATTATATTCCTAATTAACTTTAGTTCTCCTTTATATGCTAAAATTCCTAAAATCAACATTATTTTGGTAATGCTCATAGCCATAGCAAGGTAGCAAATAAGAGTTATTATTTACATTTCTTATCATTTCTTGTGTTTCTTATTTTTGAGTCTAACTTTATGCATTTAGTTTTGTATATTCTAAACCACTTCATAAGAAGAAGTTCCACCATTTAGATCACTATGGTAGCATCCATTCTTTAAACATTGTAATTTTTTATATACTTAAGAGCCTAATCTTTGTGAATATTTCTTTTTATATGAGTGTTATTTTGTGATCATAATAATGTTAATCAGTGTAGATCAAACTATCTCAAACGAGAGAGATTTTAGTTTGATGTATGAAGAAGAAGGAATTTCCAAGAATGGTAAGAAGCATTCTATACGTTGATCAATAGAAATGAGGTGGTAGTAAAAAAAACTTCTTAAAAAATTGTAAGGATACTTTATTTGATTTGCTTCTTTCAACCTTTCTCTCATTATAACACTAGACAGTAGTTGAGACTGTTTTCTTTCAATTATTAAAGCGAAGTTGTTGTGTGATTGAAATTTGAAATTATTTAATAAAGAATAAGAAAAGTGAATTCATAATTGAAGTGGAGGCTATAGGTCATGTTAGACATAAACATCTTATGTGCCTGTTTGGAGGGAGTTAACAGGTATTTATTTTTAGCAAAGTAAATCATTTTAAGTTATTATCTATGCTCTCACAACTCCTGAGTACATAGTATCTATTTCTTTGTATTATCAATAGCATTTTTATTTGTTTTTGTTTCAATATTTAAGCTACTAATGGATGAATATGTGAACAATGGTAACTTAGAGTAATGGATGCATGTTGCCATGGAACAAGGGACACTTACCTGGAAGATCCGCATGCTCGATATGCTCGATATTTACCTGGTAAGTTCAACTTTCTACTCTAAAATATTGATCTTGTTAATTGCTAATACATTTCTATTTTTATTTTTAAATTCCGTCTCTAAATGATTTTGATTGTAATCTGATATCTTACTTACTTACATGAAGCAATTGAATTGAAAATTGTTTAGCAGGATATAAGTCTAGCAATATATAATATATTGATTGATGAGGAGTTTAATGATATGTTTTATGTTGTGAAAAT
>NC_029776.3:21826676-21831182 GCF_000817695.3 Arachis duranensis
TATATATATATATATATATATTTTTTAATTTATCTTTTATGATTAGCCACGGAAAAAACCATGGCTAAATAACCCATTAACATTAGTCACGGACAAAATTGTGGCAAAAAAACCCAGCCCACCAATATTAGCCACGGACAAAATTGTGGCAAAATTATACTTGTTGATTATATTATTGTCATTTAGCCACGGTTTAGAGCGTGGCTAAAATAGTGAAAACCGTGGCTATTTAAATGTCTCCACGGGTCACAAAACCGTGGCTAACAGGCCAAAAACCGTGGCTAACTGAAAATGCGTCGCCCTTGTTAGCCACGGATACCCATTCGTTGCTAACGCTTGATTGCCACGATTTTTCTTGATTTTAGCCACGGTTTTTTCCGTGGCTAATCACCGTATTTCTGGTAGTGAATATTTACTAATTGTATATTAAAAAAATTGTTAAACCGACTTCTATATACAATCTTCCAAATTTTTACTAGGTGATCGAGCTGAGATATTTCTTCGTTTCTTTAAAGAAGCAACAAAGATATGATGACAAAGGAATCTAGGTTAATAAAGATATTTTAAAGAGAAATGTTATATTTTTATATATAATTTTGTACTTTTTATTTTAACTATGGAAAGTAATTGATAAGAATTAAAAAAAATTGTACCACAAAAAAATTATCAGAAAATTTTAAAGGTCAGAATTTTTTTATTAATTTTGACCAGTATTTAGCGAACACTAGTGTTAAATTATTTTTTATATTGATTTATATATATAAATTTTAATAAATATAAGTGTAAATTGTGTTATTTATGTATGTCAATTTTGATAATTATAAAAATAAATTATATATATTATTATTGGTCAAATATTAAATTAAAATAGGGCAATTTACTTAAATAAATAAAAAGGGAGATTTCTTTACGTAAATGTGCAAATCTGTTTCTTGTTACGTTTATGTGTAAAACGGATTTATATGTAAACCGTGGCAATCCACCACGGTTTCTAAACATGCGTAAACCGTGGGAGGTCACCACGGATTAGGAGCAAAAATTTGTAAGAGAAAACCGTGGTAGGTCACCACGGTTTATGAAGGAAATTTGGCAAGCATAAACCGTGATAAGTCACCACGGTTTATGAGGAAAGTGGCTTACACATAAAATCCGGTAACCCACCGCGGTTTATGTGTGTGTACCTATATAAGTAATCTTGTCTAAATTTTTGTTAACAAGGTAATTATTTAATATAGAAAATCCAAACAGAACATTTATTTTTTTCCAAAGATAGTACTACTATATACATTTTTTCACAAAAATCCTGTAATTAAATATTTTGTTAGTACACTTTGTATCATGTTACATTAAAAATAATAAAAAAAATTAACAGTAAGGTATTAAACATATATATAGGATAGCATGTTATCAAAAATAGTATAAAGGATATAACAATATAATATAAGCTATAGCATGATCACCAAAAAATAATATGGGCATGAGTAATGGCAGAAAAATACAGAATCAAGAGTACAGAATTAAGTTTGGGAAATTGAAGCTATTCAAGATCACCTTTAGGGTTAGGTGCTGGATTGTTGTGGATAATCTTAATGCTAATAACTCCATTAGAATCAAGAGCAGTAGCTGCAAGTTCAGGCTCAAGTTATAGATCATAATTCTTTGGTGCTTATTATACTCAAAGAATCTGAAGCTGAATTTTGTTCATCATATATTCTCTCTTTTCTCTTGAAAAATGAGTGAATTGTTTTCATCTTTGACATTTTTAACTTAACTTGAACTATCTAACAAAAAAAAAACAAAAATAATTGCATATATATTATTTTCTTAAAAAAAATATTAAACCTATTGAGTAATAACAAATAATTTTAGAAACACAAATATATAATAACCAAAAATAAAGTTATTGATTTACCTGATTATTTTTTGTTCCAAGTCTCACAAAAAAATAATTCTATTGAGTTTTGTCCTCACTTCAATCTTTGAACACTGTCCATTATAAAAAAAAATAAATTAATTATTTTAAATAAATAATGTAAATAATACTTGACATTGTCATTAACTTAAAAAAAATTGAAATATACCTCTTTGAATCTTTGTTGTGCATTCAATGGTTAATATTTTGTTGTTCACTTCTCTTCAATGGTTTTTCTTCATATGTCTTGTTTTGGTATGGAAAGAAAATTAAAATGAGAAGAGTAGAAGACCAAAAGTTTGGGAATCACTAAAAGAGAGAGAAAAGTGACGCTATGCCTATGATAGTTTGAAATAAATATTTGAAAAATGTACTAGGGTTACTTTAATTAATAGTATGGGCTTGGGCTAGTATAATAGAACCATTTTTATTAATTATTAGAATGAGCTATTTGTTAACAAGAACAACAATAATTCAAATATCCAATACATAGTGCAGTTTTTAGTTATTTTAATTTATAAAATTTTGTAACTTATATTTTTTTTAATATTATATATAAAAAAATTTAATATTATTAATTATTACTATTTACTATTTTTTTAAAAAAAATTTGGGGGGGACCATGGCCACCTTAGGTCCCCCCGTGGATCCGCCACTGATTATAACTATTGTTCATTATAATTACTAATAGTACAATATATGCCATATATATTGCTATGTATTACTATATACTATTTTTTTATATGGTCTTGAATTGAGATTATTATTTTATTTTTTTATTTTTACTTTACAGATGGAGATTTACATTTTAAGATTTTTCTTAGTTCTGTACTCTTGATTCTGTATTTTTCTACCATTACTCATGCTCATATTATTTTTTGGTGATCATGCTATAGCTTATATTATATTGTTATATCCTTTATACTATTTTTGGTAACATGCTATCCTATATATATGTTTAATACCTTATTGTTAATTTTTTTATTATTTTTAATGTAACATGATACAAAGTGTACTAACAAAATATTTAATTACAGGATTTTTGTGAAAAAATGTATATAGTAGTACTATTTTGGAAAAAAATAAATGTTCTATTTGGATTTTCTATATTAAATAATTACCTTGTTAACAAAAATTTAGACAAGATTACTTATATAGGTACACACACATAAGCCGCGGTGGGTTACCGGGTTTTATGTGTAAGCCACTTTCCTCATAAACCGTGGTGACTTACCACGGTTTATGCTTGCCAAATTTTCTTCATAAACCGTGGTGACCTACCATGGTTTTCTCTTACAAATTTTTGCTCCTAATCCGTGGTGACCTCCCACGGTTTACGCATGTTTAGAAACCGTGGTGGGTTGCCACGGTTTACATATAAATTCGTTTTGCACATAAACGTAACAAGAAACAGATTTGCACATTTACGTAAAAAAATCCCCTTTTTATTTATTTAAGTAAATTGCCCATTAAAATAATAATATTTGTTGTCCAGTAACATTACTGAAAAATAAAAAATAATAAATATATATTTTTACTTCAAAAGCTCTTAGCTTGCTCTAATTAACCCTACTCACTTTGTTCTCTCTCTTTATTAATTCCTTCACTAGTTGACAGATTAGTTAGTAATCTCTCTCATGATGAAGAACACCATGGCTTCTCTTACTCATCAACTCCCTCTTCTGCTTACCTTTGTGGCATCATATGCATTTGTTCTTACCACAACTAGTGTGTTCTCATCGAAAGTTTCAATGAAAGAAACAATTTTGGAACCTTTCAAGTGCTCCACAAACATAAAAACATGCAATGCCTCACTCTACCACATAACCTACGGGGATAATGATGATGACCAAACCATACAACATTACATATCTTCCAACTACACAAACTCCTCCCAAATCAGACCAATCACACGTGGCACAAGACAAGACCACCTCATAACAGTGCCTTGTTCTTGCAGAAACAACAACAACCTCAACGGTTATTACTATGACACAACCTACACTGTGAAGCCAAATGATAATTTCTATGACATTAATAACTTTGTTTACAGTGGTCAAGCGATGCTTATAAATGGTGTTTTGTACCCGGGTCAGAATCTGAGTATTCATATTCCCTGTGGGTGTTCAGAAATTGAGTCACAAATTGTTGTGACTTACACGGTTCAAAGAAATGATACCTCATCTGGAATAGCTAAGCTTTTGAATTCTACGGTTGCTGAGATGGAGAGTGTGAATCATCTTTTGGATCAGAACCCATCATACATAGATGTGGGTTGGGTTTTGTTTGTTCCTAGCCATTTTAATGGAATTCCACTGCCTCCAACAAAAGGTGATTATGAGTTTGACTTTCCATCATTTATTCGATTATTATGCTTGTGTTTTATGTGCAATAACTTTTAAGTCCCATATATATAGGTGAACAAAAATGCTAATTACATATAAAAAATTAGTCATTAAATTAATTATTTTATAAAATATTTAAAATATAAAATACACATTAAAAATAAATTAAATACTACATAAATTATACAATTATATAATGATTGATTTGGTAAAATTTTAATATATACATAATATTTTTAATTTTTCAAC
>NC_029776.3:21831344-21832825 GCF_000817695.3 Arachis duranensis
AGTCAATTTTAATATAATCTATATAATCAAATTTCCAATTATAGACTTGTTATTCTAATTAAGGCTTATCGTTATGGGCCAATATATAAAGTTTAATCCATTTATTAGTTCTAAATAATTTGAATCTACTTTAGCATTTTTTTTATCCAGATATACTATATTTCTTTACTAATATATATAATAGAAAATTCTATGTACTACCCAAAATTGTTGACACAATTAATAAAATACAAAAGAAAAAAAAAGCTATAGAATCTGAGTTCAATTTTTAATTATATATGTAAACTCATGTAGTTTAGAAGTATGATAAATGTAAAACCTACTTAAACTTTTTTTTCCTATCAAAATGTAAAATTTTTTACTTGAGGTCTTTACGTTAAATTTATAACCATTAATTAGTCATTATTAATAATTTTAATAGTATAAAATTATATCTAATAATATAAAATTATTCATTTTTCTTTTGCTAATTAAATGCTAGCCAAATTTTAATAAAAGTGCCATCCTTAAACTTTCTCTTTTCATTATACAAAATTGATAACCTGTACTAATTGACTAACATATATATCTATCTGTTTTTCTCTAATTGAACCGTTTACTCCTAACCAATCTAAAATGCACTAGACACTATTTCTAATACAAAATGTTAAAGGTCCATTGTGCTTGCATTTACTCAATCATCTATTTAAACTAACTTCATCAGCAATGAACAATGAGTATATGTATCTTCCATCTTATTGCTTTTTGGCAGAAAAGAAACCAAAGTGGCAGATAATCACTGGGGTCTTAGTGAGTGTGACATTACTGTCAATGATTGCCGTCATCTTTCTCATTCTCAGGAGAAATAGGGATAACGCAGCATCCGCCACAAATAATCCAAAAAGTGTCACTAAAAGATCGATTTCCAAAAAGAACTCTGACATTCATAAAGAATACATGCAAGGTATTAGCTTAGCTTCACCATATAGAATACAAAGTTTTCGAGTCTTCAATAACAGGTAGAAATTAAAGAGCTTGTTTTATTGATAGTAAATGTTGGTGCAGATGCTACATCATTTGAGTCAGAAAGACCAGTAATTTACTCAATTGAGGAGATAGAAGATGCCACAAATAACTTCGATGAAAACAGAAGAATTGGGGTTGGTGGATATGGCAGTGTATATTTTGGAATGTTAGGCCACAAGGTACATGAAAATCGCATACACCTTATGTATCTTGATTACTATTCTTCAATGGAAAAATGCAAGTAGAGTCAATTGTTTTAAACATAAATTATTAATTCATTATCATCAGGAGGTTGCTGTGAAGAAGATGAAGTCCAATAAATCCAAGGAGTTCTTCGCAGAACTCAAGGCCTTATGTAAGATCCATCACATAAACATTGTAAGTACATATTTAATTAAAGAAGTTTTGGCTACAAAATAATATAGATGGCCCATGCAGGTCTCGAACCTGCGACCTTCGCGTTATTAGCACGACGC
>NC_029776.3:21832870-21835202 GCF_000817695.3 Arachis duranensis
TTGATGTTATATTTGATTATTAATTATGTACATATAATAATCAATTTGTTTCACATATATAAGGTGGAGTTGTTAGGGTATGCAAGTGGAGATGACCACCTTTATTTGGTGTACGAGTATGTTGCAAATGGATCTCTGAGTGATCATCTTCATGATCCTTTACTTAAAGGTCATCAGGCTCTATCTTGGTGTGCTAGGACTCAGATTGCATTGGATGCAGCAAAAGGAATTGAATACATACATGATTACACAAAAGCACAATATGTTCACCGTGATATAAAGACTACTAACATTCTTCTTGATCAGAAACTCAGAGCCAAGGTAGTGTATGTGCTTCAACTCATTCATATGACTAATCTACTACTCTTGGTTGCTGCTTTAATTTAATTCAATATATACTTATTATTAATTAGGTAGCAGATTTTGGCCTCGCAAAACTGGTGGAACGGACCAATGATGAAGAATTCATTGCAACAAGGCTTGTTGGAACACCAGGCTACCTTCCACCCGAGTACGTTACGTTTTGCAATTTCTTTCTCCGAATGGTTATATAAAGATGGTAAACAAACCCAAGACTTTACCCGTTTAATCTACCATAAAAGGTGGGCCGAACTAGAAAATAACCTGCTTTTTCAAAAAATGTCCACCTAATCTCTCCCGCTTAATTTGCGAAAAAAAACTCACTAGGGGGCAGGGGCACCACTTTTCTTTTTTCTTTTTTAAATAAAAAATTCAATTTATGTCCTATTAAAAGAAAATCTATGGACATAGTTGATGTAAGATAAGACGACATGAGACAGAAAGAGACAGGATGCATTAGCCCATTTGTTATTCCTAACTACATTTAAAGCCCTAATTAAAAGACAATTTAGATATTAATCATTTATGAATACTACGGTACCACACTACAATAATCAAAATTTGGTGGAGTGGATGTTGTAGCATGATATCAATTGGATGTTGAGAAGAATATTTTTCTTTGTTTCTTACTAACACATTGTTACACTTTTTTTTGTGTGTTGATCCCATTAAGATCTGTGAAAGAATTACAAGTAACCATAAAAACGGATGTGTTTGCATTTGGAGTAGTTCTATCAGAGCTGATAACAGGAAGACGTGCGCTATTTCGTGACAGCCAAAAACCCAATCAAATGGAATCTCTTATTTCACTTGTATGCCAAAAACTCTTTTTTACATTACTTACACTCTTTTCAGAAGCAAACTAAGACTAACTGATGCTGATTATATATATTTTTTCTTTGCATGAGATTGATTCAGGTTAAGAAAATATTCCAAGATAATGATCCCGTCACTGCTTTAGAAAATGTCACAGATATGAATCTTCAACATAACTATCCTATAGACGCTATCTACAAGGTCAGATTCAAGGTTTTTTTTCTATTATTATTAATATTATTGAAGCTAAAATGTGATGCAATAATAAGAAATGGTGTTTGGTTGGATACGAATGAAGATGGGAGAAATAGCAGAGTGGTGCATGAGGGAGGAACCAATGGAGAGGCCTGAAATGAAGGAGATAGTTGGCGCGTTGTCAAAGATAGTTATGACATCCATCGAGTGGGAAGCATCGCTCGGAGGAGATAGCCAAGTTTTCAGCGGCGTATTTATTGGAAGATGATAACCATTCAATTTCAACGATTGAAACGTTTTATTTCTATTGTAAATGTTTTTTTTTGGGTGACTATTTTTATTGTAAATGTTTTATTTCATCTTAATTTGGTCTTTTGGTTAATTTTTTTCTAAAAATATATTTTTTATTATGATCTTTTTAAGAAAATGCAAATGTAGACTTATAAAGGTAATTTCTATGATGCACGAATACTGATATAAATATAGAATACGACACGACACATAAATTTTAAAATATTATAAGACACGAGGGCACGTATATATATAAAATATAAAGTATTTTTTAGATAAATTATAATAATATTTTTGTTATTTTATTGATATTAAATATAAATTAATTTTTAATTATTTGTAATGTCTTATTTTAATTATATAAAGTATTTAAAATATTTTTTGTTTTAATAAATAATATATATTATTTCTAAATTTATTTCAAGATTACAGGTTAAGAATAAAGTTGGAGTGTTAGACACGCTGACACGTGGTGGTATTTAGGTGTGTTTAAACGTGTCTGGAGTATTATTTTTTATTTTTTATTTTTTATTAAAACACGGTTGAACACAGCAGACATACGTGTCAAACGAGTGTTGTGTCCTAAATGTATCTGATACACAGACACAACAACTCAGCTAAGTATCCGTACTTAGGTAATAATTTGAAAGTAAAAATAACAATTAAAAAT